>NC_137818.1:31108605-31263605 GCF_963921795.1 Nannobrachium achirus | reverse complement strand
CTGACATAGAAACATATGTTTTCTCCAAAAATCTTAGAAGGATTAAAAAGACACTTATAGAATCGGGTCAAAATTCGGATTTTCACGATTTTTCAAAAATAGCAGATATACAAGCTCGCAGCGCGGCACTCGGTGCCGCGCTGTGAGCTTGTATATCTGCTATTTTTCAATAGTTAAAGCATAAAATAATGAAACACAAATTGTGTACCCGTTCTGAATGAGTTAATGATAAATAACAAGGGTTAGGGTTAACACACTACGGCTAATGAACAGCCTTTATCAGCTGAGGTACGATGGACTGGGGCCTTTTTCTGTGCTGCTTCAGCAAGGCCTGGACCACAGGGTCCTGCATGTCTATTGTGAAAACAAACAGGGACTTTATGCCTAGAGGCAAATGCAAAATTCAAGCAGCCACGCGCGCACCTGAGTGGCATTGACATATGGGCTGGTAATGATTATATCAGCATGTGCAATGAGGTGTTGTCCCCTATGATTAACAGTTAATGGGCTCTTTAGGTGAGATAGCGAACAGAGGGAGATAGCGAGCAAAGTGTTCACCTGGCTGCACACAGTAAAGGCTGGAGCCAGGACTCGCACACAGCAAAGCAAAGCAAATATCACTGATGGGGACAATTAGGAGCTTGTCAATACACAGTCTGAGTCTAAGTGTAAGCAAGTGCCTGCAAGTATCTCCAAATTGAAACAGATTTGTCATTGTATTGACACTTTCACATCCAGTGGATTTAGGTTCAGTCCATGCGAAGAGTCTGTTCCTTTTCAATTGTGCGTGAGTTTATTTCTCAATTACATTTTGTTTTGATTGTATTGTCACACTTTTGCTTTGTTAATGTTAACGTATGTTTTCTCATGTCAATACAGCCCTTTGAATTGAAAAGATTGTGTACAGTACACAGCAAAACGTTTAACTCAGGGTGTATAATGGACCCGTAATGTACAGTACATGTGGGATGTCATTGTTATGGGAGCAGTGATTCATCCTCTGCACGGCAAGAGGGTCTACCAAGTATTCGTATAACTTCTGCCTGCTGATCAAAGCCTATAGGAATTCAGAGCCGAGCATGTGGTCCCGCATGATTCACCCAGGACTTTGTTGAATAATGTGCTATTGATCGGCATATAAATACAGGCCCTTTGCCAAACTCAAAGCAGTGGCGTGGTCTTTGTAGCTTCTCTGCTTTACGTGCATGTGTGATCTCATCGTTGAGTCATATGTTTACTTTCAGCGAGGCTGCTGGAGGCTGACCGTCCAGGTGTGATCCTGTCTCTGACTCCCCAAATCAATCAGTGAGGCTGATAATTGGAATAAAATGAATAATAAAAAGCCTCTTAGGAGATGCTTCCTCTGCAGTTTTAATGCTGAATGACAGAGTGGTGGTACGGTAGGAGAGCAACAACAGTGAGTGGGTGAATGGAAAAGAGGGGGAAACTAACGCGGTTAGGTGGGGAAAAAAAAGGAAAAAAAGGATGGACAAATTTGAGACAGGTTGAGTGAGCAATCACTGGGTGGGTAATGAGGACAGTAAGGGGTTCCATGCATCAGGTTCAGACCTGATTAAATGGAGCTAATAAAGGGACACACGCACGCACGCACACGCACGCACACACACACACACACACACACACACACACACACGCACACATGCACACGTACACGCCCACACCTCCCCCGCAGGCAGCAGCAGATGTAATGAGTCTTTCATGAACCACTTAAAGCCCCTTTTCCACTGACAAGCCCAACACCACACCACTCTACTAAACATGGTACTAAAAAGTATCCAATCTAGAGTAGGTCTGAGCTAGGCCAAACAGGGCCAAACACTTCATAATGACTTTTCATTTAGACCACCAGGATATAGTTGTAATACATGATAATAGATTCTATTGTATAACCACTATTATAATCTATTATAGTGTATTATAATTATCATAGTAATACAAATGTATATTGTATTATAATCACAGTTAAAAGGGTCAATTTGTTTCTTACCGATAGGGGTCCTTTCGTGTGATGGAAAATCTAGATATTTTTATGTGGCACTAAAGCTGCAATCGAAAAGGGGCTCCTTGAAAATAGCCCATCTACATGCTCACACAATGCATCAGGTCCGCTATTGTCATCAAATTATTGTCTTCGCCTATTATAACGTGCCCAGAATCGTGGTTCATTTGGAATGATATTCCCGTAGATTGATGCCCGAATCATTAATTTCCTATTGGGTGTCTGCTGCGGCTTCCACAGCACCATCCATCCTGTGTTGGCCTCTGGCTTACTGTCTATTCCACGCCACGTCAGTCCACGCTAACACAGACACACGCACGAGCCAAATCTCATTGCATAGTTGGCAGAAGGAAGAATGTGTTAACGGCGAGAAAAGAGAGCTGACATGATGAATATGTAGCGTAGACGTAGGGCTGTGTAGTATTGTGTGTGTGTGTGTGTGTGTGTGTGTGTGTGTGTGTGTGTGTGTGTGTGTGTGTGTGTGACTGAGTGTGTGCATATTTCAACAGAATATAATTGATTTATTTGTCCGCATGTAACGGCACACCAAAACTATGAAGTCTTCGACAAATTAATTTATCGTATTACAATACAATACAATGTAAATATTTTGATGATAGAATAGATACTGTAGATTACAGACTGTGGAAGGCTGTGATGGTGGATGAAGGCAGATGATACTCCAGGCTCACATCCTGTCTCAGATGAAATACTGTAGCTCCCATCATTGAATGTAACAGCTGGTTACAAGTTATTAAGTTATTACTGTGTTACTAATTCCAGGGCTTATACCAGGACTGGAATAGGAGTGAATAGGAGTGAATTGAACCAACAAAGGGTCAAACTCTTTTTTCTGCTATACCACCAAAATGTGGAAAGCCTTACCGAAGGCCATAAAGGAGTGTGGATCACTAGCATCCTTTAAAATTGCCCTGAAAAACCACTTACAGGCAGCAGCCGTTCGCAACTGGTAAAAAAAACTAACCTAGCCCAACCCTACCCTCCCCTGCCCCTTCTTTGTATATACTTACTTACTTACTGTTTTAGACTCTTTTTTTTTGTTCTCTCATTTTTCTTTTCTTTACATATCTACTGCATAGTACTGTGTTCTATTCGTCTGTCATTCAATGTTATATGAGATACTTAAATGGTTTCCTGTGGAAATAAGCTTAGTCTTTTCATGGATCTCCTTTTTTAGTAGACCGTGTACCAGTGAACTGTACCGTCATGAAACTGTACCTTTTCCTATGCAAACTTCTAATAAAGTCTTCAATCAATCAATCAATCAATCAATGATCCTATCCTCCATGTAGCATTAGTACAGTGCATTGAAAAGAAGAAAATGGACTTTAGGTTTCAAATGACTATGTTACTCCATGTGCTAGACTCCATGCATGACACAGTGACTCTGGGGGCTCTGGATTAATATCAAACCAAAACATTACAACTCAAATATCCACCGTGAAATTCTCTGAACCATCAATCACACTAAAGCCACGAGGGTCAGGAATATGGTTCAGCTGTGCTATGGGTGAAATGCCCATTTAAATACGGTTTTAATCATCCCCGCGGCACCACCGTGCACATCACAGCTGTGTGCCTGAGAGGGGTGTGAGGGGAGAAGGGTGGGAAATGCGTGCAAGAATGGGGGAGGCAGGAAAACGGATGGTTCCACACTGATTTGCCTCTGGAGAGGAAAGCTGAAGGAGGTACTGGCTCTCTCATTAATCAGAGTACAGGCTCTGAGAGGTAAAGAGGTACTGTATAGCGGCTCACAACACTTTCTGTATAGCGGCTCATTTACCCCTCATGTCACGACCAAGTCGCTGGACGTGAATAACTGGTTTTCAACTGAAAAACATGGCGCAATGCGTCTGATTTTCACTAGAAAATCAGTTATTCTTGTCAAGCGACATGTCCGTGTGACAAAGGATAAATTACTTTCCTACCAGCCGTACCTCCAAGAGACTGGGACAGGGCCTATTTAACGTATAATAAGTCAGACTAGGAATGACATGCTTTGCTTGTGTTGTCAGAGGAACAAAGTTCTCCAAAATACATTCTTGAAAGCAGATTGTGCAAAGGATTGTATTTGTATGGACACAGGGGGGGGGGGGGAGTGGGACTGAGTTATTAGGGCCCAAGGTGGAGAGGCCTTAATTATTTTATAATTTAGCTATTGAAAAATAGCAGATATACAAGCGAGCTTGCAAATGTGTGCAAATCTTTGAATATATGTATTTTTTGGAACTAAATATTTTGAGATGGGGGTCTGTGGCCAAATACATATCATTTTGGGGCCCCTTCACATGAAAAGGTTTGAGCACCACTGACACAGAAAGGTTTTTCATAAAACCTTAGAAGGATTTGAAATATTCAATGAATTGCAGCAATTTTCACGACTTTTCAAAAATAGCAGATCTACAAGCTCGCAGCGAGCTTGTACAAGCTGTGAGATATACAACCTGTGAGCTTGTGAATCTGCTATTTTTCAACACTTAAAGCACAAAATAATGGGTAAAAATGTGTTCCCAGTCTAAATGGGTTAAACCCCCTCCCCCTATGAAGAACATTCATGGGGGCCCCGCAGTGAATCCTTGTACCAAGGGCCCAGAATTTGGTGCGAAACTCCTGTTTGGACACAACACAGTTGTGCATGCATAAATCATTCTTATTTTCCATGTAACTTCAGTTCAAGGAACCTTCCCTCAGGACAGGACATCATGTATGCTGGTGCCAAAGCGCTCCTAGGCTGTCCGCAGGGGTGTCGCACCAAATTCTGGGCCCTTGGTACAAGGATTCACTGCGGGCCCCCCATGAATGTTCTTCATAGGAGGGAGGGCGTTTAACCCATTTAGACTGGGAACGCATTATTTTGTGCCTTAACTATTGAAAAATAGCAGATATACAAGCTCACAGCTCACAGCGCGGCACTCGGTGCAGCGCTGCGAGTTTGTATATCTGCTATTTTTCAATAGCTAAAGTATAAAATAATTAAGGCCCCTCTCGCCCTAGTAACTCAGTCACACTTTCCCCCCCCTTGTGACGCTCCCAGGCTCTCCGTGGGTCTTCTGTAGCCGAGCCATTGGGCAATTCTAAGATAATCTATCTGATTTCTTGGATGCACCCGCTATGCAAATGAGGCATGAACATATTTGGAGAAAATTTCAATACATCCTTCAGGAGTTAAGGGGAACAAGGAACTAATTCAGTGTTCCTTCCTAGTACAGGTCTCCAAAGAGACTGTGGAGAGCATCTTGTGAGAACTGATCTTGTGTGGTGATTGCTGAATCCCATGCCTTTGTAAATCTCCTGGTGGGATCAGAGGAAAACTCACAGATATTCACCGTAAAATTGACCAAACCAGTTTGCACTACCAGTTGAAGTAAAACTTTAAATTTAGCACATATCAGTCAGACATCAGTCAGAAAGGAATATTATTATTAAAAGCACTCATAGAGCTCCTGATGTCACTGCCGAAATTACCAGGGTTCACATTGTTATTGTTTGTATTGATAGGCTATCCCCAGGAGTGCTGATATACCGTGAGTTCTGCGTCTCTCGAGTACCCAGCCGTAATGAGAAGAACCCAGCCGAGCACAGTCACGCTCGGCCAGATTGACATTACAATTAAAGTAGCTCGGCCATTCGCTTGGACAACCCGTACACTCGTTGATGCGGAGCGCGCCCGAAGTAGCCCGTAGCGCACTCTCATAGACATGCTTGCAAATGTACAGCTTTGTCTTCACCTGGCGAGGTGATGAGATTCAAACTGCCAGTAAGTAAATGCAGAGGACACTGTTACGACAGCGCCGCAAATCTCTCCGGCAGAACAGGTCTACAAGCCCACAACACATGCAATAGGTTGAGGATTTTGTGGTCGGTACTGCAGTTCTATGGATATTATTTTGATGAAGTCACAGGCTGACACTGCATCGTGAAATTTGTATTGACATGGCAGAGAGAGAAGGACTTTGCCAGCCTACATTTAATGATGTAGTCCAGTTCTTGAAAGGTGATAAGGTGAAACAGAGCTGTTTGCCCAGAGCTCACAAGACTTTTTAGCAATCCATGATGCACAAATAGCAGCATGCATCGACATGAGGGAGTGATGGTGTGGTATATCATTTAACAGCGGCAACACACAGTCAACGAGAGACAGGGAGTGAGTGAGAGAGATGTTTTCTCATACTGTATATAGCTATATTATATATATATATATATATATATATATATAATAAGCGTTCTGCTAGTGTTTGTAGCATGTTAATGTCGGTGTATGTCATTAATATATTACTTTGTTGAGATGGTGCTTAAAGGAGTAGTTCACCCCCAAAATGACACTTTTTCTATTGATTAGTCACGCCATGGAGACTAGAGTTCAATAATATTTTTTGGTTTTTGTCACATTCCTAAGACAAACATTTTATTCAAGTAAATTTACCCCCATTGAATGGGGGTAAATTTATTGTTATCACATTTTTGTAATGCGACAAAAAACTATAATATTATTGAACTCCATGGCGTGACTAATCAATAGAAAAAAAGTCATTTTGGGGGTGAACTACTCCTTTAAATGTTTGAACATGCCGAAAAGACATGATTGAGTCATGTGTCATAACGGAGGTAATTAAAGCGGTTCATGTTTCCATGTTTGGGATTGTAACAGCTGAAATCAATAATATATCGGTATTCCAGCAGGCCGCAATAAGTGAAGGTGAAAGCCGCATGTGGCGATGTGGCCCCTGGGCCACCAGTTGCCCATGTATGCCATAGGGCATAGGGGAATCTTAGATCACGTATATAACTGTGTTCCAAAAATAAACAAATCATCAGGGCGTTTGTCAGGGGCATGGCACTTCATCGTTTATGATATTCATTCGTATTTGATATAGCCTGTTTCTGGAAAAGATTTCGTTAATTCTGCCAGAAAAAGTCGGAAATTACACTTCCAGGACACTTTCGGGATTGAAATCACGGTTCCCTACCAGCTGCGTTAATGGGAAATGTAGTCGTTGGGTTTTGTTTGACTCGTTTAGCGTTTGTTGTGTTTCTCTTTGGGTAAATGTGTACATTTCCAATTTCCACCTTTAGTCAATGCTTCATGAGTGAAATTGCTGACGTGGTGTGTTTAAATTTGGAACACAGTTCTAATATGAGGCAATCTAAGATTCCCCTATGGGGATATCAATACATAAAAAATTTACCAGGGTAATAAGTGTACCGTACAATACGGCCGGGAGGCGAACCCGGGCGGCATATTGACAAACCGTGTACGTTACCAGTCTACTAAAGAGCCAGGCTTGTTAACGGAAGGCAAACGCAGCAACCTTGTGTAGGTCTAGCGGCAGTGACGTCAGACATCTGTGGTCTATAGCTACTGACCCCAGGCTGACCCCAACCCATTCTTTACATGAATAACATCTGGATGCAGATACAGGTCCTGCTGATAGTGACCCGCTGAATGATGTGTATGCACAACATACTTGTTCATTATCTACAGTTAATGAATGTATATGCAGCCACTAGCCAGTATGTATAAATGTTATACAGTATATAGATTTTCATCCGGGCATTTGTCATTGCCTGATCTCATCCAAATGAGGGCATTACTCAGCATCATCAGCCATTGGCTCTAAGCTAGGCTGATGAATGTCAGGTGATCATTTGTTTATCACATAAGAGTAACCATAGCCTTATTCATTCAGAGAGAAAATAGTGTGTTGTTGACTTGCCTCATAGCCATTCTACAGTATGAACTGTCCAAGATCCCTGTTCTCCACTCTGTATTTTGGTTCCTCTCGTCCGGATAAACTCCAGCGTCTCCCTCGGCTGTGAAAAGGGCGCTCAGGCGGGCAGTGGTAAATTACCTGTCCACCACCTCGGTGTCTAGGGGTAAAAGATTGCTTCTGTAGAAAGATATATTAAAAAGATTCAATGTCAGGGTTTGAAAATGAGAAAAGTAACTTGAAACATACTAGGTTAGTTACATTGATCCAAGCTAGAACACAATTCATCACTTAAAATGAGTGAAATATGTTCTGAAAATGCATGCGGCCCACCCATCTGACCACTTAAGACAGGGGTCTTCAATGTTTTCAAGCCAAGGACCCCTTAGTTGAGAGAGAGATGAAGCAGGGACCCCCACAATCTGTTCATAGATTCCATATAGTTTCATTGTTTGACAGCACAATCATCAGTGTATTTTGGATTCATGACAATTTGTGTTTTCAGATATTTAACCACTTGAACCGTCAATACTTCTCCCCTCTACACCAAAACTCTCCTCGTGCTACGAGGCATTGTGAGCTTGTAGATCTGCTATTTTTGGCTAAAGTTCTCAGAGCCTGGGCGCCTGATGGAGGGGAAAGGAACTGTTTGGAATAACGGGTTCCTTCCACGCGCTACGTCCATACCGGGGAAACTCCCCCGTCAGGTGAAAAGAAGCAACTTGGACTCCTCATGCATAGAAGGAAGCATGAGGTCAGTCCGTTGTCTCCTCAGGCGCGGCAGAGGGAGAGCAGAGCCCAGGATTACATAGCTTAGGCAATTGGCACTAGGTGAAAAAAATGGGTTACAAAATCGTGGGATAAAGATTATATATATACCAGTAAGGCTCCCTAATCGGGAGATAAGCGACCGTAGGTCACTTATCTCCACAAATAGGGCAAAAATGTGTTTTGCCAAAATCTTCCTGATCCATGTTGATGACATGAGTGTAGACATACTGTGTAGTGATTTTCGTGATTTTAGGGCAAAATCTGTAGGAGCAGTGTCCAAAAATGTGTTTTTAAAAATCGGCCTGGAGGTGGCGCTATATGGGACAGATTCATGTTGATGGGATGAGTGTAGACATACTGTGTACCGATTTGCGTGATTTTAGGGCGAAAATTGTAGGAGCAGTGTCCAAAAATGTGTTTTGCAAGAATCGGCCTCATGGTGGCGCTAGAAGAGGGCCATGTGAGAAATGAGGGGTGGGGTCTCCGCGCCGGCAAGGCGGACGAATAGGTACCGTCCCCGGCTGTCCCGGTCGCTCCTAGCCGGAGTTACGGCATTTTATGTGAGCTGCAGTGTAGGGGGTCCTCCACTGGGGGCGCCACCACTTTTGCATCCGTTCTGGAGCACCAGCAGTCGGTGGTCCCCGGGAATTCCCCGTGAGCAGCCCCGTTGGGGTGGTCATTTGGTCATGTTTGCGCATTTGGTCATTTTTTACATCTGGGGGTCCCCCAGGGACCTGGGGGTCCCTGGAGCTCCGGGGGTCCTTGGAGGTTGTAGTTTGGCAGCCAAGGAACGTGTGTGCAAAATTTGGCATGGATCGGGGCAACGGTTGCGGAGATATAAGCAGGGGAAAAGTGTGACGTGTGAGGTGTGACAGACAGACTGACAGACAGACGGAGGGACGGAGTTACTTACACTTTGTGGTGGTTTTGATAGTAAAGTGCGACCTACGGTCGCAATTAAAAAAAATAGTTCTCATCTGGTTAAGAATCTGGCTAAAAGGAGATTTTCTTTTTTTCTTTCTATCACACAAAGATTTGGAGGACCCCCTGTAGTAACTCTGAGGACCGTCCCAGACCCCTATTGAAGACCCTTGACTTAGGAGGTCAGATGGGTGGTCCACGCTTCTGAGAGGTCCTGAAGGTTGCATGTAAACCAATGTCTTACACACTATTGGACTTTGGAATACATGTTCAGGTCACTTACACCAATATTGGGTGTAAGTGATCTACCATTTTCACCATGAGGTAACTTATCAGGTATGAGTCATGAGGGAAATTGTAATTTACATAACATAATTACATGGAGGGTTGTAGACAGTGTACTGCAGGAGAATAAAGAGGTATCTTATGAAATATAATTGCAGAGACAAGCACTAGGAGCCTCAGGTCAAGACAAAGGGAGGCCAAGAGGTTGCCTGATTGAAACGAAAGAGGCAGATTCTTGTCTAAGCCCTTAATTAAAAACATAGCTAATAGCAAAGATAATTGCCAGCTTTGATCTAAGGAGAGACGGCCAGTCCCCAGCACCAGACAAAATATTTGAGCAGAATTACTGAGATGTTCATAAAAGTGACACAAGCTTGGGGATGTTTTACAAAGTCTGAAGTGGTTTTGCCATCCATGGCAAATTGGCAACATTGTGGAAGCCACAAGTATCCCTTAAGGGATTCACACAAAGGATTCATTGTGGCTCTTCTGAGAAATGGCTTCACTCTAATCCTCTTTGTTTTAGCCAACTGTCTATACCTTCACACTGGGCACAGAGAGGTCCTGTTAGCTCAGCTTGTCATGTGTTATCTTGTTCATAAGACTTAAAGTTTAATACAACAAGCAACAAATTGTCTATTACATGCTGTAGGGCAGGCTGTATATATTAGCCGTAGATCCACTGTCTGCACCTAATAAAAAAAGACTCTGTATAACTCTATATTTCTTAAATAAACCAGTAAGACTCCCTAAGGAGGGGATGCGACCTCACCCTTAAGGGAGCAGACAGCACTGGCGCCTTGGCATGGGATCAACTTTGACAAAGAAAAAAGAAAATGCACAGACCTGGTTGGTTGTTTAAGTTGGACAAAATGTGGCCATATTTTCCCAAATATGGAGATGACTGACATCTGACATCATAGATGTTTGATGTCATAGACCACATGAGACTGACACAATGTGTCCATACATTCCCAGATATGGGCTTAATATTGATGACATCAGGGATCTCCATATATGGGCATAAAAGGGACAAGGGATGGAATTAATTTGCAACATCAATGTGATGTCAGAACAGGTCAGCTAAATCCTTCTGCTGAGCTGGGATGAGGTGTCAAGCACTGTGACTGACGCACGCACGTGCGCACAGGATCTGCAGGTTTTTATAGTAAATGCAACCTACGTTCGCAATTAATTCTCACGTGTTGTTGCTGTGTCCTAGCCTACTTACGGTAGCTGATGCGTGGTGGAACTTTCTCTCTTTTTAAATCATTTTAGATGTATCTCTCTACTCTTATGAATTGTCCTACAGATCAATATAAAGGTTTATCTATTAAGTCTTGGTGTTATGGAGAACAATTCAGGGCAGACGTGGATGAACTGTAGTGGCGTTGTTTGTTAGGCACCTGCCATGAGGCTGGGCTGCATGGCAACACCACTGCAGGCTTCAACATGTCATGCTTGTTTAGTAATGACTGATTAGATTACATGTTTGACTAATTGTGGCTTCTATTTGGGTCGGATGGGAAAACGTCCAGCAATTCATTGTCTGGACAGTGGACACTCATGTGCAGATTAGTCAAATTGATATTAAGGCTATACGCTGGTATCAATCATCATGACATTTAATCAAGAGCAGTTGGCCAAACTTTCAGTTTATTGTCTTATCATATCCTAAACCTCCATGGCTCTTCTGGGCATTCTGAGTAGTTTTTCTTTCATCTTCCTTCCCACTGCTCTTTATTCATCTGCTTATATGTGATTCTCTAATGTTTATTTGATCGAGGCCACATGAAATCCCATGACCCTGCTTCTCAAATTGTCAGTTTCATTCACGTCACAATTTGTTATTCTTGTGCTATATACTCATAGGTGAAGGAAAACAAACTTCTTGATGAAAATAGAATACAATATGAAGTGGAGAAAAGCTTGCCGGCCTCCATGGAAGAGATTAAGGGAGAGGACAAAAAAGAAGAAGAAAGGAATGCACTATGCTGTGAGGAATGGGATGAAGGAGTGGTGGGATGGAGAGAGAGATTGTCAAGCCATATGAAGCCAATGTATGGGAATGAAAACAAACAGGGCTGGACTTGCGTCAAACGGGTATAGATGGAGAGAGACTGACACTGTAGAGTTGAGTTATTATTATTATTTGATCAAGATTCTGAGAATTGGAGCCAAAGCTGAAAAACAGACCTGATCTGTTTTCCATCCGATACAGAGGCGCTGTGCAACACCTAACAGACCTAACATCACTATCTTCTTGTTTGCTTTGATGTAATTATTGACGAGACAAGATCGATGGTATCAAATCAAAGTTCAGACCTGCATCGTTGTGCTGATTCAACAGGTAGTTGTCCTAGATAGTCTTTCTATTTAAAGATCTGTTTTTGGGCTTTTATGCCTTTACTGATAGGACAGTAGACTGTCAGGAAATGGCAGGCATCCATGCCTATGTGGCAATGCCTAAGTGGTATGCTATGCGCCCAGACCAGTAGGCCAGCCAGTAGCCCCAGTTGTCCATGTTCTGTTGACTGAGTTCACCTCTATAGCTCGCTCCAGAACCTTTCAGATATAGTATTTTTCTAATCTAATTTCATAGTAGGAGCTGCCTGCAGAAGCTCCTACTCTCCATTATAAACACAAGTCCCTAACCTCCAGCTGTGTCACTTTCCAGACAGCAAAGTGTCCTTAGGTTAACAATATTTTCAGACCCCAAAACCGGGACACTTGAAATATAAGCGTATGTTTTCTGTACGCGCACGCCAATTCATTCACGTTTATGCACACGCACATGTGTACAGTACACACCATAGTGCTTGCATACAGGCAACGATGTGATTGACACACATCAGCGTTTGATTCCTTTCAGACACGCAATGCAATGTTCATGTTTTCTGATTGGTTAGGTGAGCATGGACCATGAATAGAACAGAATAAACGTCTTTGGCAGTGTTTCTCAAACATTTACATTTCAATGTCTCCCCTTAACTCTGACAAATGCAACCAAATGGACTCGTATACTGTTAGAGTTACAGACTTGTATGGGTCAATTTAGAACACCATAAAGTCCATCCACTTTGAGAACAACTGGTCTATGGGACCGCTGAAAACAACTATTATTATTTTAATTGTGTTGAAAACCAGGACAATTTGGTAGTGAATGTTGTTGTTGTTGTTGAAAACTGGGACAAATTAGCGTCTTTGAGATATTTGTCGGACAATCCTGGTCGGACGCCTGGTCACCCTGAGGTGAAACCGTGAATGACAGACCTATTTATAATTTTTAGGGGCGCCTTGAGGATGGTTCAAAATATGCTAGTGGTCCAAAGTTCAGAAAGGACTGAGGACTGCTATACGGAACAGAGTAGTGAGATATGAAAGGGGTAGAGAGATGAGAAGAGATATGTGAGACATAACAGGAGAAAGATTTGAACTCACTCAGTGCATGAATTATAAATTAACATATGAATTAGTTAATTAATGCACTAATTGGTTATGCACCACCCTAGAATTACAGACGTATTTCTATAATTCAGTTTTCTTCGAAATACAGTAAAGCAGCTGCTTGGAGGTGATTGAAGGGAAGAAGCTGTGAGCCGATGTTCCCCTTTTCAATTATGCATGTTTGAGAATCTGCATTTGGCATTAATCAAAGTTTAAATGTTTTAAGAGTTGAGTGTGTCAATCAGATGAGAAGAGCTATGAGACATGACAGGAGACTGATTTGAACTCAGAACATTCAATAGTTAATTAGTTAATTAATGCATTAATGAACTGCGCCACATAATACTTGAACAGGATGTGTTGCGAAGCAGCACCTTGAGGTGATTAAAGGACAGAAGCTATTTAATGTTTATTCGTGAGCGTGGATGTTCCCATTTTTTATTAAGTATGTTTAAGAATGTGCACCTGCATACTGTGTAACATTAATTTTAGTAGTCTTTTTGGCAACACCTCTTGTTTTTATCTATACGGAAGTATAGCTCAAAAATGATTGCTGCAGGGTCCTCCTAGCACCAAGGATATTTTGGAACATAACAGCAAATAATAGTCAGAATCAGTATTTCGTTAAAAAATACATTTGTGAAAGAGTATATCAAACATAACCATTGTTATGTTTTGAAAAAGTTACACTGTATGTATGTTTTAAAAGGTTTTGTGAATCGTGTGTGCCAATCCTTCCACAACATCCCTGCAAGCCAAATGACGTCATGATGGCGTTATGATAACGTCCTCCTCCGGTGACTCCGGTGACGTTCAGAACTAGGCCAGATCACAGCCCATATGGGGATGATCTTGACGTCATTACCAGTACATCATATGAAGTTATGGATTATTGCTATTGTTTGTAATGTTAGTTGAAATATGAGCATATAAGGTTATATTCTGGGACATATCTGACTAGTTATGATATTTATCAGGCCTCGATCGGACCCTCTCTGATTAATCCAGGATGTCCGTTTTTGTGGGCAGGATTTATGTTGGTTGAAATCAGGTGATATTCTTGGCCAGATCTGACTAGGCATGGTTCATTTTCTAGATTGGATGTCATGATCGCTTCAAAGGAAGAGGGACAGACCGAGTGGGCATCCCCCTTTCTTTGACGATGGCTTGCCAGATTGGTCATGGTTTGACTTCCTCTGGCCCCAATCGAGATGGTGCAGGGAAACCATAACACAACAACAACAACAACAACAACAACAACAACAACACTGTTCTCCTAGGAGCAACAACAATATTCTACTGTGCTTACTAATAAAACTTGATATTCCATTTCCAACAACACCCCTTACTTTTTTAATCACTTCAAGTGATTCTTGCTGATTTGTTCCAGGTCATTTGCGGTTTCTCCCAATTTTTCTTTTACTTCCAATCTCCGGATTGCTCCCTGCAGCTGTCCTAGATCCGTAATCCAAAAATAAAAACTCTTTGATGTGTGGAAACATAATGTTTGGGTGAGAATTGGTTTAAACTGATCTGCTTATTTTAAGTGAAATGCAGTAAATATGGGATAATTCTTCGGCTGGCTCCATCTACTTTTTATTACAGTCTATGGGCCAGTAGCATAGCTAAATATAAATTGTTTCTAAACAAAATTACAGACTAACAACATTCACATAACTTGTATATACTGTAAGTATACATCATATCAAATAAATCACATGCTTTCTCAAGGAAGTTAATCCAGTGACAACAAATAGAATTAAAGCATTTAATAATGTGTAATTAGAAAATGCAATGTACTGTATATATACCAAAACCATATCATCCAAACAAGGAGTGAGTGACGCACAGCCATCTCCTTCCAATTTACGTTGTGATTTATCACATTACAGTGGTTCTCAAATTGGGGTCCAGGGACCCCCAGGGGTCCTTGAGGGGGTTCCAGGGTGTCCCCTGCAAAATGATTGATAGTTTTGGAACCAAATGGACCCTTGCACGTCTGTAACTTCGACAGTGTACAAATGTAACCCTAAAAGGCCAAAACAGGATCCTTCCAACGTCAGAAAAAACGTGGGGTGCAAGAAGGGGTCCCAGGGATAAAAAACAAACCTATGGCCTAATGCTTATCAAACTGAGGGTCTTTAAATGAAAAGGTTTGAGGAACATGATGCCATATAGCAGTAGATGCATTAAAGCAGGGATCTTCAACGTTTTCAGGCCAAGGACCCCTTAGCTGAGAGAGAGATGAAGCAGGGACCACCAGATTCCATATAGTTTCATCGTTTGACAGCACAATCATCGTGTATTTTGGATTCATGTCAATTCTTGTTTTCAGATATTTAACCACTTGAACCGCCAATACTTAATAAACTAGACCTCTCACTCTGTACTTAGTGTGCTCTTTTTCCCCTCTACCCTAAACCTCTTTGCCGAAAATAGACGATCTGCTATTTTCTCAGAATATGTACACTAGGGTTCAAATGGTTAATATAAAAAAGTAGAAAAAAAAATCTATCACTCAAAGATTTGGAGGACCCCCTGTAGTAACTCTGAGGACCCCCTAGGGGTCCCGGACCCCCTGTTGAAGACCCCTGCATGCTGCATTAAATAAAATGTGTTGAGTAAGACTGTCAACTGAGCAAGACAGGAGGTCAGAACAGGGGCAATGACCCAAAGTTCACCAATAGTCAAACATAAACTAACTCTTCTCACAAGTCTGAGGGTAACCTGAAACTTTACAACGTTTTTATAATCACACAATACTGACGCGAACAAACAAGCAGCTTCCGATGTTGGTTTTGATAATCCCAACAATTTGTAGTTTTGTTGATAAAAGCCTGAGCATGCAACGTCTTTTACGGGTTTACGTGCCACTGAGAACTGATAACAGCCTGCTGTGGCTTCTGTATTATCTTTCCATCTACAGGTAGCATCTCAGAATGTTTTTAGCATTCAGGTCAGAGTTGAACCTCTCGAAAGAAACTGAGTTAGCACTATTAGGCTCTAGACTTTGAACCGGTCTATCACACACTCACATTCTTCCTTCAATCTTCCTTTACCTCACAAACTTCCTGTTCGGCAACAACTATCGTTTATTTTCGTGGTTTATTTGTATTTGTAAAACAAACAGTATAACCATGAATTGATTATCCACGTAAGCCCTATTTTTTACTTTGTCACACATCGGTGAGAATAGCTATTGACATTACTTTGAACTTTTTCAAAATGTAATGTTTTCATTTCTTGTTTTTTTTGTCTTCCATCAAGTCTGACAAATGCAACCAAATGGACCCGTATACTGTTAGAGTTACAGACTTGTATGGGTCAATTTAGACCCCCATAAAGTCCATGGAATCCACTTTGAGAACAACTGGTCTATGGGACCGCTGAAAACAACTATTATTATTTTAATTGTGTTGAAAACCAGGACAATTTAGTAGTGATTCTAGTGAATGTTGAAAACTGGGACAAAATGTAATGTTTTCATTTCTCGTTTATTTTGTCCATCAAGTACGACATCGAAAACACGTGTTTAACCACGCTTTTATCCTCTGGGAAGTACTATTATCACAACACGCCTGTTGGATTTCCCCTTCACACATTAATCCAGTGTAAATCAGCACGTAGTGAGTCTCGGTTTCCATTACAGACCGGTTACGGTACACACAGTCAGCTAACCCTGAAACCAGGCCTGGAATTTCTCATTTTAGGAGCAAGGCCACATTTTCTGAGGGCACAGAGGCCAAATGTAAGGGCAGGAAAGCCATCATATAAAATAAGATTTTAGTCTTAGAATTAATTGAATTTAAGGGTTAAGGATGAATTATGGTATTTACTGAGCTCCATGCTCAGCTCTGCACCAATCAAAGTAACTGGATTTGTTGAAACGCTTAAAAGACTGTAGTGTAGGCTGTAGGCTGTTTAGGATATTTGGTGCCGCTTCGGCGTGTCAGTTAAAACAAAATAAACAAAGTCTTTACTGGAGTATTTTGTTGGAGCACGTACAGAGTTGTGGTCTTAAAAGTAAATACAAATGACAAAGGTTTGTATAATCAAACACTAAAATATATCTGCAAAATATCAAACAGTGCGATTACAAATAAGGTTCTGCTGTGACTACAACATCCATATTTAAGTTATCAAACAAACATTGTATACAGGTTGACACATAACTCAAAACAGGTACAAACTAAACCAACCAACTAAAATAACTTACAGTTTGTCATTGACACACAACATGGAACTGAAAGGTGTAGCTGCTGTCCTGTTACAGGATCTCTTGTCAAAATGAGCCTTTCTCTGCACCCCAAGCTGAACTAACTAAACAGTATTGACAAAGCAGGTGTCTTTAACGAACTCAATTAAGCACATCGAAGTCTCTGTAGGACATCAAAGGATCTCTGCTGTTACTGCCAATATGTTTGGCCATTTTTGTGTATTACATACAGTATGTAGTTGTAGTACAGTCATTTTTTAATTTTTGGAAACATATTTTAACTTTTTCAGATTTTTTTTCTATAAAAGCCAAAGGTGTAAGCTATCAAATAGTTTTGGAATTTTGTTTCTAACTGCTACAGAGGCTGAGTAATACGTTTTCTAGAAAAAACAGTGGGTAATTTTCAAATCGGACTTCAGGGTAGTTAAGAATGCAGAATCTCAATAAATGACACTGGTGTCTACTTGCATATTGACAAGAAAGCGACAAAGGGAAAAGTGATACAGTCAGCTGGGGCATTAAGGCCATCATAACATCTATACTATTTATATGTACTGTGTACGTACCAATTTTGTTGTTTTTTACATTAGGGTATTTGTGTGTCTTCCAGGCATGGAAAGCATTGGTGGGGAATCCAGCTGGGATGAGTTATCCCTCTCCTCTCTGACGGCAACAGGACGGACCAACCTCACGTCCAGCTCGCTCTTCTCTGATCTGAGCTCCCTCAACAGCACTCACAGTGCGGGGTCACTCTTTGGGCTCTTCCCCGAGAATGCCACCGCCACACCGCCTCTATCCCGGGACCAGAGCCTGGCCCGCGCTGAAATTGCAGTGCTGGGCATGGTGCTGGCTCTCACAACCCTGGGGAATGGTTTTGTGCTGTGGGTGCTGCTGAGGAGAAGGAAGCACAATGCACCCATGCACCTGTTTATGGTGAACCTGTGTGTGGCTGACCTGGTGGTGGCTCTGTTTCAGGTGAGCTGCGTGTTGAAAAGATAAAGCCCCCCCTGCTCCCCCTCGCCCTTTGCCACTTGAACTGGATCCTTTTCAAGGGGTGAAATCGACACGAGCACAACAACATATACTTTTCTCGCGGTCATGTGTCGGCATGATTTATAGAATGCTTTACTCCGACCGCATACGACGGTGTATAAATTAGGTATAAGTAGGTGATAATTGTATATGGCCTCTATCAGTGGCTGTAACAATAGCTATATATTATGTGAAATGCTGTACTTTACTATACAAAATCTACTCATGCTAATTTAAAACTAATTCTTATAATACTAAAAGTAACTCTTCTTCATGAAAGTGATGTGAGCAGGGCTGTTTGGACTGAGCTTCTATGGCAAAATATCATTCTGGAAATGTTTAGCAAACAATGTCATTTGAAAACCATTGCCACTCGCTTGGTCTTTATCAACCCAGGGTTCTTGAAGCCTTTCCAAACGGCCCTCTCCTCCCCCAGGGTTGGCACCAAGTATGACATTATTATTAATATCATCCACAATTACCACAGGCCTCCTATTGAGAGAGACTGTGAGGATTAATTAATTCAGCTGGCCTTTATCCGTTCATCACCTTAGGCATCACAACTATATAAGTCAGGATATGCAATTAAAGTGTTGTGGCTGAGACGCCAATGTGTCTTTATCCCTTTCATCTAACTTAATGTCTTCACAATGCTCCAAAATGCTGTGTGGCCTGCAAACCCTTGAGCCTTAAACCAACAACATGATCTCACCCCCTGTAGTATACAGTAAAGTATAGAACAGCAAAGGCTTTCATTTCAAGGACCCTCAGTTCGCTATTCATTAGGCAGATGCACACCACCTCCATAACTCAGAGTGTACAAATGGAACCAAATGGACCCCATTTGTACACTCTGGAGTCCCCTCAAGCACTCCTGGTTTTGAGAACCTGGTCTATTTAACGTAAAAACAAATCACATATACAGGACAACTGTTGCTGTCTTTAGAACAGGGGTCTTCAACAGGGGGTCCGGGACCTCTAGGGGGTCCTCAGAGTTTGTACAGGGTGTCCTCCAAATCTTTGTGTGATAGCAACCTTTTTTTCTTTCTCCTTTTTTATATTAACCACTTGAACCCTAGCGTCCATATTCGGAGAACTTTAGCCAAAAATAGCAGATCTACAAGCTCACAGCGCCTCGCAGACTAAGTACACGTTTTTGAGTACACACACACACACACACACACACACACACACACACACACACACACACACACACACACACCACCGCTCAGTTCACACGAGTGTGATTTTTTTAAGTATTGACGGTTCAAGTGGTTAAATATCTGAAAACACAAATTGACATGATTCCAAAATATACTGATGTTTGTGCTGTCAAAAGATGAAACTATATGGAATCAATTCACAGGTTGTGGGGGTCCCTGCTTCATCTCTCTCTCAACTAAGGGGTCCTTGGACTGAAAACGTTGAAGACCACTGCTTTAGAATAAGAGTAAAGGAGGAAGCAATTAGCAATTAGCCAACTGGAATACTAATTCATAAAATCACGTTGACATTTATTGTTACATTTGGCCAGGTGACACTTGTCAAAGGGGTCTGAATCTGTACTATTTTCCACGGTTTCTTTCAGGTTCTTCCCCAGTTAGTGTGGGACATCACAGAGAGATTCCAGGGCCCAGACCTGCTCTGTCGCTCTGTCAAGTACATGCAGATAGTGGGAATGTTCGCCTCCTCTTACATGATAGTCGCCATGACGGTTGACAGGCATTATGCCATCTGCTGCCCGCTGCAGGCCTACCGCGGTGGGGCCGTATCCCGCTGGAACACCCCAATCATGGTGGCCTGGGCTCTGGCTCTGATTCTCAGCATACCACAGGTAAGGAAGTGATACACACACACACACACACACACACACACACACACACACACACACACACACACACACACACACACACACACACACACACACACACACACACACACACACACACACGCACGCATGCACGCACGCACGCACACAGACATACAGTATAAGGTAGGGGAAGGGTTCCCAAACCTTTTCAGCTTGAGACCTAAAAGAGAACCTAAATGCATTATGAATTAATAAGCTGTATGGAAGCAAACAAAAGTTTGTAGATCTACTATTTTCATTGTTTTGGAAATAAATACATACATTAATTAATAATAATAAACTTGTGTAATGACCCTACGTTTGGTTAGCCAGCTGTAGTGACTGCTGTAGACAGAAACCCACACTGCGATTGGTAATAAGACCACAACAGGACGTCTTACACTCTCGACTTGTTCAGTAGAATTCAAGATGTCGGGTCTATTTTTAGCACTAGAGATCAGCTATAATGGGGGAGGGAAATCAGCTAGCTACAGTACAGTCATGCCTTCCTGTGTGTGCCTTCCCTCAGCTCTCTTGTCTGCTCTGTCAGGTGTTCATCTTCTCCCGCATGGAGGTGACTCCCGGGGAGTTTGAGTGCTGGGGTCACTTTGCCGACGTGTGGGGGCTGAAGGCCTACGTCACCTGGATGACCGTGGCGGTCTTCCTCCTGCCTGCTCTCATTATCACCATCTGCCAGGTAATTTAGAGGTGTGGGATTTTGAGCTCTTATGACCAGAAAGGCTGCCAGATTCAGCTTCCACTGAAGTCCTTTTCAAAGTCATTCCGCCATAGGATTCGTTTTAGTAGACTTTTCGCTCTCTAGGTGCTCAGTTGCTACCTCTCTATCTCTAGGTGCTACCTCTAGGTGGCTCAGTTGTCATTACAGAGTCTGTCCATGTTCTGTTAGAAAGTCGATTCCCAGAATTCAGTTTGAAACGAAACCACAAAATACCGCCCAAAAACAATGATGCAGTGTGTCCTAGCGCCAAGGATATTTTGGAGTGCAACAATAACATTGTCAGAAATAGTACGTATGAAATGGATAAATAAATATATATGTCCAGTTAATTTCCTGGAGTGTTGGCACGAGTGTCAGGGACAGAAACGCCTGACTAAAAGTGGTGATTAGTGAAGCTTGTACTGGATGATGTAGTGTAGTATAGAGCCCTGCGGGACCCTGGTCAACTAAGTGTATTTAAGTGGTTAATAAATACACCATTTTAATATATATAAGCACAGTTTCTGTGGACCTCCCAGCACGGCACACTGCAGTGGCTGCGCACCAGTCGGGTGGAAACCTCGTATCTCAAATTAGTTCATTCTCAAAGTAAAGCCCTGCTTCATCGTACAAGGCCATCGCACGAAAGTAGTGAAAACAGCAGATCTACAAGCACATAAAGCCGTTGTGTTTTCACTAGTTAAATACAAAACAAACGGTTTTGGACACACAAGGTTTCCACCCGACAACGACGATATATTCAATTTCAGTAGGATCAAGGAGGTCAAAGCTGTAAAAGTGCATCTGCGCTCAGACGACTTTCCCCGAATAAATACAAATGTAAAAATAACAACCACGTCCATAAAACAATAAAACACTGGCTGAACTCTCAGCACCTTAAAATATCCCTCCAGGAGCCGTGGCTAGGATTACATAAGGCAATCGTATCCGACAATCAAGTTCGGTATGAATGAAATGCTTTGTTTTCACGGAGAGGGTCAGTTTGGCCACAGGGCCGTTCAATAAACATGGTGGCAGTTGTGGCGCTGAAGGACCGGCGTCATCAGACAGTTAGTGTTATGTAGCATCCAGGGGACAGTAATAGCCAATGTACCGCGTCGTACAGCGGTGTCGCATGTGGGAAACACTCGATCTACAAGCTTACAAGGCGTCACATTGCATCGCCTTGGTCAGCTTGTAGATCGTCTATTTCTGGCGTACGACACCATCATAATGATGAAGTATAAATGGGACACAAGCATTCTGGGCTGCCTCCCATGCTGCTCTATTTAGGGAAAGATATTCTCAGGGTTCAACTATTTCCCTTAATTAACACGGCAGAGGG
This sequence comes from Nannobrachium achirus, assembly GCF_963921795.1. NCBI lineage: Eukaryota > Metazoa > Chordata > Actinopteri > Myctophiformes > Myctophidae > Nannobrachium > Nannobrachium achirus. Next base: position 31,241,272 of record NC_137818.1, on the reverse strand, counting down.
AGGAGCAGCCCGTTGATCTGGCCACTCTGAAAGCCTCTTTCAAAGAAGTAAAACGTGCCAGATAACAGATATTAGCCGATTGTGGAAGAGCTGGCTCTGATTTATTCTTCATATTTCATGTCAGGTGTATTCAGCAGAATTTGTACAAAGTGTCTGCTGCTGCCAGACACGTCAGATACTGTGTGCGTCATGATTGAACTGGACGGCAACAAACTATCATGTAGCGCAGTGGTTCTCAACCTGCGGGTCGGGACCAGGGGGGGTCCCCAAATACTTTTGGGGGGTCCCCAGATGATTAAGTTAATATGAAACATTGTTTTCTCACTCAACAGTAAACAAACCAACATAAGGTTTAAGTAGAAACTGCACATTTCTAAAGTGACAATTTAAGAACTTTTTACTGCATCTAAAATGACAGATTAAAGATTGGCCAAATTGTCAAATATTAGAGGCTGACATTGTGAAAATAGCCGATCTACATGCTCACAACGCCTCAGCGTTGTGAGCATGTAGATCTGCATGTAGATCTGCTATTTTCACAATAGAACCGTGTCATTACAAAATGTAATGCCTGAACTCTTAGTGCTCGTCAGGGGGGGGGGTCCCCAGTTAAAACATGATTATTTTGGGGGTCGCGGCCTGAAAAGGTTGAGAACCACTGATGTAGCGCAGTCAGTGGTGGACAGAAACAAAGTACATTTACTTCAGTACATTGTTTGAGTATCTGTACTTTGACTCAAGTACTGGGGTTGAGTACGTTGTCAAGCACTGATGGCCACATACAGTATCATGTAGCACAGTGCCATGAGATCCTGCCTCCTGTGAGAATGTGTGCTGCCCTGTGACATCTGTGCATGTATAAAAACAGAAGAAAATGAATGTCATGTCATGGGAGGAAGGGTTCCACTATATTTAATAACCATATCATGCATGGGGGGGGGGGCATATTGGCTGAATTGTCTATTATTAGTTTATTTATTAACATTTGAGATGACGCCAGCAAATAATAATTGAAGTTGCTCAGCAATGGTTTGTATGAAAAAGATGGCTCATATAGTAGTACACTGCCTTCATTAATAACAGATGGGAGGCATAATGTCATTAAGTCATAAAGCCTCTCACTTTCCCGTCATTCCCAAGAACAAGAAGAAAAATAAATAAAAACAAGGAAATTAATCTGGGCCATGTTGGCCATAAATCCATATCAGTTCCTTCCTTTGCATAACTGAAAGTGAATATACTATAGTAAAATCCTGCTCCTTAATTTAACTCTGAGTGTAAAAATGTATGTGTATTGTATGCTGATCAGTTTCAGATTTGTATGATAACTCTGATATTGCACAATACAAAAATGCATCTGTATATGTGGTCATGTCTTATTGCACATTGTACAAACCCAGATACATAAGGCCGTTGCTGCTATAGGCTAGAATTTATCTTGCTTTTTCTTTTTGATCTCTATCTTCATCCTAATGCTATATCTCAATATTTAACTATATTAATGTTGTTATTACGTTGTGTCAGTAGTTAGTGGTAGCTGTAAGAATAGTACCAAGTAAACCTTCTCGGTTACATTCCTAGCAAATGAAACCGTCAAATGTCCCTTTCAGATACGAATCTTCCGGGAGATTCACAACAACATCTACCTGAAGTCAGAAAGGGTGGTGACGGCCGAGCTGAAGAGGAACGAGGTCTTCTTCCGCTTCCACAGCATCAAGAAGGAGGACGAGCGCTTCAGAGAGAGGGGGAGGAGGTCGTCCGGAGGGGGAGGAGGAACGAGGGACGGGAGGAGAGGGTCGGTCTTGAAGGGTGTGAATAACAACCCCTCGGGCTCTCACAATAACGCTCACAATAGCCAGGTGGGGGAACGCTATGACTACGCGACGCCTGTCACTCAATACAGCAGCTGCCATGGAGAGCAGACAACAGGCACACAACAGGGACCACTGGACACGGTGGAGAACCAGGCGAATGCTCCCAGCGCGGCCGTGACCACTCTGTGTTGTGACTGTCACCATGGGCCTGCCACCGGCTGCTACTGCCAGGAGTCTTACACCTCCTACGAGCTGGAGCCCAGCTGCCACCGGGGCTCACCTCGCACCTCCCTGGACTATGTCTCCCCGCTGTCCCCGAGCGGCCCGCCCCCCAGCATCACCAAGGCCATGTCTAAGACAGTGAGGATGACACTGGTCATCGTGCTGGTCTACACCATCTGCTGGTCACCATTCTTCATTGTCCAGCTGTGGGCCGCCTGGGACCCCAACCCCCCAGACCAAGGTTAGTCTGAACCAGATCGACCTTTGTGGAACATTTTGTTTGCAAGAGGATGAATTCATATTTACCTCTGCCAAGGAGGTCATGTTTTCACCCCCGTCTGTCTGTCTGTTCGCAAGATATCTCGAGCAGTTCTGAACAGATTTGCTCAAAACTTGGTGGAGAGGTTAGTCCTGGGACCAGGTCGAATTTATTAAACATGGTATTGAATAACTGAATAACTAACCCCCCTTTCCCCTTCGTCCCCCTCTCACCTGCCTTTCCTATCAAATAAATGCCCAAACATTTAGAAACATTGCAAGACGTTATAGACAAACTGACACCTTTTCTGGGATGAATTGATTTGGCTTTAGATATTTGAGCCTGTATGTTTGCCATTAAGTCACTGAGTGCACCTTTCTCACAGTCCAGGTAGCCCAAAGCGAGCGCTGATGGACAGGTCTGGTTCACAATCCTTGAATAAAGATGTTGTTCATCAGTCGTTGAACCACAATAGGATTCTCTTCATTAAACCAAGGACACTAGCCAGTCCTGATACCAATGTATAAAATACAGGGTTCGGGTAGGGTCAAATAGGAATGACAGTTTGACAGTTCTGGCCACCGTACAATTGTAAGAGACAGAGAGCATCTGTTGATGTATTTGCTGGCAGCCAGTTGTGAACTATGGATAGTGGAGCCAAAAGCCAGGTTACTGCAGTCACTTGGGCTACATTACAGAGTGACTGGGTTTTCTGTCCCTCTCATCTGAAAGGAACAAAGCCCCATGGCTTAGAAAAATAAGCAGTTTACTTCCCCCACTGCTTTTGCAACCCAGCCAGATGTGGACATGTCATCAACAAATGATTGGTGTCCCTGAGTTCAAATACCGGTACATTGCAGGCACACATGCATAGGTATGTACACATTCATGTATGAATACTTGTTCTTGTGCAAGCACAGACACAAGTACTTGCATTACACACTCATGCCTAGGGGATTTACTGTACCACCACAATGCCAACAACCAAACGAACCTACAGTATATATGCGCGCGCGCACACACACATGCACACGCACACACGCATGCACACTCACACATACACACAGGGGGGATGAGGTGTATCTGATTACCATCAGTTGTTTAGTCTGAACTCGGTTTGCACCATTCATCTTCCTGAATTGGCAATGATGAAATAAGCAGGTCCCATTAAAACAACCGTAATAATCAGAAATCAGGAAAACCTGCCAAAAGGAAGCAGACATTGCGAGGAACACGATACAATGACCATAAACGGTTTATATTCCTACTCAACGGCGGGAGTACATGTTTATATTTGGCTCATAGGAAAGAGGAGAGGAATGATATGACCTTTTTCTTCTTCATCTACGCTTCACTGTACTTTAGCTACAGTACAGTGTACAGCGTATATCACTCCCCTCTAATGCACTGTAAGCCATCAGTACTTTTCAGTACTGACACATTTGCATGTGTCAGCATCTACATGTGTTTAACCTTGCATCCAAGTGTACATCCCCCATACCGTATGTATATCAGCCTTACGTTAGGATGCATGCGTGTGCATGTGTGTCCTTTGCCTGTGTGTGCCGTAGGTGTGGCCTTCACCATCCTGATGCTGCTGGCCAGCCTGAACTCATGCACCAACCCGTGGATCTACACAGCCTTCTCCAGCAGCGTCTCCAGGGAGCTGCAGAGCCTGCTGCGCTGCCGCCCGCGGCCGGGCCGCCGCGGCTCCATGCACGACGACTCCACCACCACGCACACCTCCACCACATACAAAGACACCCTGTACTGACTGACACGTGGGACAGACCTTGTGAACGCAATAGCTATGCACAAAAGACACCCGGTCACGTGATCACCCTTCAAAGAGGCAAGGACAGCGTGTCCCTGCTGATACGCGCGCCCAGGCCCGCACCACAGTGCTGCCATCGGCGAGGACGGGGAAAACGGAGCGTACGAGCTAGAGGTATCCAATGTCACCACCAGGCTCGGAGGCGGTGACGACAAGGGAGAAACTGCATCTGAATAGACCCTGGCTCAAGGAATTTAATTAGCAAATAATCCCAGAAAAAAACAAAAGAGGATATTGTGGCGTGTGCCAGCCAGTCTGTCAGTGGCGTGTGTAAGTGGATGTACTGGCACGTGTTGTGTGTTGTACTACAAGTAGGATGCAGAACCAAACAAACAGCCAACTAAACAGGAGACATGCAGTGCTGGAATTGAGAGGACCAGCTCATGCGTGCCATTGGATGCACCGGGTTCAGGTGAATCTCATGAGCACTGAGTGACAATCCCTCCTACAGGCTAACAGAACAGAACATTGAACACATGACAGTGGAGTTAAGAGAAGATGTCACACACACACACGCACACGCACACGCACGCACACGCACACACACACACACACACAAACACACACACACACACACACACACACACACACACACACACACACACACACACACACACACACACCAACAATATTAAGGACATCAGGGCCCCTATCAGTTTCTCTCCACCCCTGGCACTGGGGGAAGGGTGGCAGTGAAGATGTCAACAGCACATCACGGAGCACCGTGGATTATACAGCAGCTGTCAACAACAACATCTGCCTCAGCGAATGTCCTTGAAGGAAAATAATAATTTATATTTTTTTTATTTAACGTCACTCACTCTTAACAGCCGTCGAGAAGGATGCTGTTGGTTAAATGTGTTCACTGAAACTGTCACCTGTCCTGCCCAGCGGGGCTTTAGAAATGCAGGATTTGACGCTATTATTCGACTGACAGCGTGCCTAATGTACAAAACAGCAGACAAAGCTACGGGGAAAAACAAATCTGTGAGCTTAAGGAAGGTGGGTGAGTAACAGGGAGACAGAGAGAGAGAGCGAGCGAGCACCAGGCGGAATGAGAGAGGGCAGGGGACTGCGGTTGGAGAGAGAACAGACAGGGGATTGCATGGATGTTACAACTGGTGGAGCAGTCATGCGAAAGCTGTAGTAGTTGAAATCAAATAATGTAATAATATTGCACTTTGGTAAATTAAGGAGAATGGATCAGAGACGGATGTCTAGGGTTGGATTCATGTTCAGCCATGAAAGGAGTCCCATTTATTTCAAAGAACAATAGTGAATTGTGAGAGTGCTGGAGAAAGATATGCTAACACATAGAATGCAGTAGGTGTACAGACAGAATAAGGCCTGGAATTAAAATACAGTATAGAAACAAATACAAACACACGCACGCGCACGCACGCACACACACACACACACACACACACACACACACACACACACACACACACACACACACACACACACACACACACACACACACACACACACACACACACAACACGTAATTCAGACACACATCCACACACAACAGAGAATCAGAATAAAAGTTAGGCTACTAAACCAGATTTTCTGCAATCGAGACACTTATTGTCAGACAGTACATGTGGTACAAAAGCAGCACTCTCCTGCCATATCCTTGTGAAAGTATAATTAATGAACATTGTGAAGAAAACACAAAGGACATGAGACATTCAGCACAGCAGCATTCCATGTAAACTGATTCATATTGTATGATATATTTATTGAAATTCTGAAAATGTAAAGGCACATTACTATTACATATTGTGTTTGATAATTGTTGAATGTGTACACTATACAATTGTGACAGGCTGACATGTCTTATTAAAAAAAGAAAAGAAAAAAACTAGAGAATGGCAAATCAAAGATTTTTAAGCTGGACTGTAATGTCATATTTTCGTTTTAAAGTGCTACCCAAGATACTGTATGTTCATCTAAGCTTAGAAATGTGTAATTTAGGGGTATATGGTGGGGTGGGGTATTTGAACCCGACACATATAAGATAAAGATAAGATAACGTCTGCAAAGTTGCTCCAAGTGCTGCTAAGTGCCTCTAATGTTAGTAGCCAGTCATCCCCGCCGGATGAACCATGATGTCATGCCATTCATATTAGCCATGTTATTCTTAGACAGAGCAGGGGTGTCGCACCAAATTCTGGGCCCTGGGTACAAGGATTCACTGCGAGCCCCCCATGAATGTTCTTCATAGGGGGAAGGGGTTTAACCCATTTAGACTGGGAATGCATTTTTTACCCATGCATTATTTTGTGCTTTAACTATTGAAAAATAGCAGGTATACAAGCTCGAGCTTGTAGATCTGCTATTTTTGAAAAGTCGTGAAAATTTGTGCAAGTCTTTATGAAAAACTGTTTCTATGTCAGTTGTGCTCAAACATTTTCATGTGAAGGACCCCCAAAATGATATGTATTTGGCCACAGACCATCTAAAAATATTTAGTTCTCCAGAAGCAAAATTTGACTTACAAATGTTCGCTTAAAAAATACATATATTCAAAGATTTGCACACATTTCACGACTCTTCAAAAATAGCAGTTCTACAGCGCGGCACCGAGTGCTGCGCTTTGAGCTTGTATATCTGCTATTTTTCAGTAGCTAAAGTATAAGATAATTAAGGCCCCTCCACCTTGGGCCCTAGTAACTCTGGCCCACTCCCCCCCCCCCCCCTTGTGACGCCCCTGAGAGCTACCACCCATGCAGGGATTCAGACATGTTATGTCACACCTCGAGCCATTCATTCTTTTCTTTATTTATTATGTAAATGAGAATATATACGTATTATGTCTATTACGGTTCCTATTACTGCCTCATGTTCATGTACAGTTTTTATATGACACTTTTTTCCCCCCTTCATTTCTTGATTTGCAGAGTAATGCATTAGGCACTTAAAACTGCACGGCAGACCCTATAATAATAATCGTATTAACCACTTAAACCCTGTATACTTCATTGACTAGGGTCCTCCGAGGGTTTATGCTTTTCCCCCCTCTCCCGAAAAGAGCCAATCTAGATCTAGATCTGCTGTCCCTGAATAGGGAAGGTAGGGTTCATGTGGTTGATCTACTTCAACATTTCGTTTTATAAGATCATGCTACCACACATGTTATAAGGCGTCATAACTTCCTGTGTGTAAAAACAAACGTGCAAAAAGAAATGTCTGTATACAGAAAAACTACTGGTTTCAGATAAAGTGTCCCTGAAAATACTAAGATTTTCTGAATAGTGTTTTGACTCATTCTGGGTGAATTCTGCACGTGCTCACACCAGCGCTGTGTGAATCTGGAGGACAATACTGGCACGTGTGCCTTTCAAGGTGTCTTGAGAGATCCGCGGCAAGTCCAACATTTCCTCTGCATTCAAGGTGTTTGGTTTTTCCAATGCTGGTCACATGCATGTGTTCCGGAGATGCAAGCCTCAACTTTGAACTTTTGCCAAAAGAAGGGCAGCAGCAGTCACATGTCTCGTGTGTCTCACTTTGTTGTATCAGGAAAGAGATTAACTTCTCCCAATCCCTCAGGCATACAAGTGTATTTCACTTTCCTGTCAGGAAGTTGAGAGGTCAGCAGATGATTCTTTGTCTCTGCTGATGCCGCCGACCTTCGGACCCATCCAGCCCCACTGATCGCTGGTGTGGAAGTGAATTTGGCCAGACCACATACACTTCAACTATGGATTATGCTGTCTGAGGAGCCATTAAAGCCACTAAATAATGAAAGCACTCCTGAGAATGCCAACATCACTGGTGCAAACATCCTTAACGCACCCACAAGAATTAGGCTACAACCTCATTCCTATGATTTTCCACATGGCTTCATATGAATGTGGATGACCTTACAGTAGTTAATGAATTGCATTTTTATAGCGCTTTTCTAAGCAAGTTGCGAACTCAAAGCGCTTACAATGGTTCATTCATTCATACATTGGGAGTTAGCATCAAACCAGCAACTGGTGTGATATTCAGTTCTGTCAGAGCCAATGATAAATGATACGGTCACTGCCCATCCGTAAATCAGCACCTGGCTTGTGTTTGTGTGTACTAAAAAATGTGCTGTGTGTGTGTGTGAGAGAGAGAGAGTTCAGTTCACAGGTGTGTGTGTGTGTGTGTGTGTGTGTGTGTGTGTGTGTGTGTGCGTGCGTGCGTGCGTGCATGCACACGCGTGAGTGTGTGTGTATGTGTGAGAGTGTATGTGTGAGAGGGCGTGTGTGTGCGTGTGCGCATGTGTGTGTGTGTGTGCAATGTTATGTGCATTCCCAATGTCGGGATGCTGATGACATCCAGGCTTAACCAAGTCTGATGTCTGAATCCAAGGTCACTTCTTCATTACAGGGGGGGTCAAAGCCTCCCGCCAGGCCACCAAGCTGACAGGGCATTGGAGAAATAAACGACTCCTCTGCGTGATTGTACAGAAGGACAGGGTCTAGGTGAACTCCCCTGTTAAAATCAATTAGGGTCAACGAAGGACTTTATCCAGCAGCTTTGAGGAATGAAGGAACCCCATCAGCCTTGACCAAAGGAAGTATAAATCAGAGACAGCGCCATGGAGCGCCACGACACTGAACAATGTGTCTGCGTTGCTCAACTCAAGATGCCTCCTCCACACACCTGATGACTGCTGGGGCTTTCATTACTAAGCTCATTCCAAGACGTGAGGAGGCCCTGAGTGACTAACTTACACAACCAAGCCCTGTGGCCATACACAGAAATATCTTCATTGTGTGAGTGTGCAAAAATGGACCCGTAAAGGAACACTTAGGAATTTATTGTACATACTGCAAATTGTAGTTTATAATCAGAGGGGGGAAATGGAAAAACACATTTTACAATATATCATGGCCTTTCAAAACAAAATGGGACATTCTTTACACATTTACAGTATTTCTGTCATGGACTTGATTAAGGACTTGATTACCCTTTTTTTATGGGGGAATGTCAGTGAGAACAGCTGTGAATTCATTTGAGAAGTTTGTTTTGTTGCAGGATATTCTCTTATATGTAAGGCATTTGGACTCAAGGCAAAGTCTAGCTCCACTGGAAAGGTTTATACAATCTAAATAAAATACAGTTTATTTTCTTTTGAAAGAAAACAAAGCCCATTAAATGTCGCTATGTTAAAAGTATTTTAGTTATGCAATATACGTTATTTGTCCAGAAGCCCCGAAGGAGAAAGGTTCACTTTTATGATTTCACATCGCCATTTATTGTCACGCCTACCCGTATCTGCCTGGCTGCATCTACTTGGCTTTAAAAGAGCAGCTAATGTGTAATTTTATGATAAAAACAGACATGTGAACAGACACAGGCCTGTATATTTTATGGTCTGCATGTTTGAAGTTCTTCTGCTGGTTTTATTGGCTAAGAGGTCTGTTAAAATATACCTGTTGTTGGCTATGGTTTGTCTATTTCTTCTGCTCAGGGCCAAGGCACACAGAAATATTTCAAAAGAATGGTGCGTGCAAACGAACAATACCATGTCACAGAAACTGAGTTCTTTGTGTGAAACATGGGGGGGAATTTGACTATGATGCAGGATGATGTTTTCATGAAGTTTCATTTTCCCCTTATATGGTTGCTTCTTGTCTGGCAACAGCCTCCAGAAGTAAAGCGGATTAGTTGACAGGAAGCGAGGGATGATAGAGAGACATTACAAAGGCTGGTTGTGATTTTATTCACTTCAAACATACTGTAGCTGAGCTGTTCTGGCCTGGGTGAGGAAACCATGGTTGTACCGTAGGCAACCATCCATGAAATAACTAGAACAATAATTATTATTACAGCATGGAATCTGGTGGAAAATATACAGTCTGTTTTCTGACTGTTTTATTACAGCGTGTTGACATTGTTTCGGCTTGCTGACATAAAGTGTGAGATGGACAGGGGTGTTGCATCAAATTCTGGGCCCTGGGTACAAGCATTCAACGCGGGCCCCCTATGAACCCCTATGAATGTTCTTCATAGGGGGAGGGGGTTTAACCCATTTAGACCGGGAACGCATTATTATGTGTTATTTTGTGCTTTGAAAAATAGCAGATATATACTGTACAAGCTCACAGCGCTGCACTGAGTGCGCGCTTTCTATGTCAGTGGTGCTGGTGCTCAAACCTTTTCATGTCAAGGACCCCAAAATGATATGTATTTGGCCACGAACCCCCATCTCAAAATATTTAGTTCCAGGGACCCCACCAGAAGCAAAATTTGAGTTACAAATGTTCGCTTAAAAATACATATATTCAAAGATTTGCGCACATTTTCACGACTTTTCAAAAATAGCAGATCTACAAGCTCGCAGTGCCGTGCTGTGAGCTTATATATCTGCTATTTTTCAATAGCTAAAGTATAAAATAATTAAGGCCCCTCCACCTTGGGCCCTAGTAACTCAGTCCCACTTTTCCCCCCCTTGTGACGCCCCTGATGGTGGAACCAGAAATCTGTGACTTCATGTGAGAACCATTGGTCTGTTTCCACTCTACTGGGTCCCACTAAGCCCATTAGTGTCTGCTCCCGAAGTCACTGCTTTACACACCTCTGTCAGACCAGCTTTGATCTGCCTCGCAGCACACACACATGCACGCAAGGCGCACGCCCTCGCACACAAGACACAACGTATATGTTCACAGATACATGCACAGTTGCACACAAGCCCCAGATTCCACTACGGTAGCTCATTTCACAGTATGATGCCTTTAACGTGATTACACACAAAGCCAGATGAGATGTTAATACTCATGTGATTCCAGGGACGTGCTGGGCCCCTGATTCAGCCCGGGAAAAAGAGTTGGAGAGGTCCTCATTTTTATTTATTTTTAAGTTATATTTCATCATTGTCGGGTGGAAATGTGTCCAAAACCGTTTGTTTTGTATTTATCATTTTAAAAATGATTTAAACTAGTGAAAACAGCCGATCTACAAGCACACAACGCCTCGCGTTGTGTGCTTGTAGATCTGCTGTTTTCACTACTTTTGTGCAACAGCCTTGTATGATGAAGCAGGGCTTTGCTTTGCGAAAAAATGTATACATTTGAAACTTGGAGATACAAGGTTTCTGCCCGACAGTGATGATTTACTTTGTTGGCCGCACAGCCCCCAAAATGGAACGAGGGCCGACATTTTATTTAAAATTGTTTCCTAATGGCCGGCCTGGACCGGCCGGGAATGAACCGGCCGTTCGGGAGTTGTCCCGCTTTTCCCAATGGCCAGCACGTCCCTGTGTGATTCTGTTTCTTTACTCAACACACCAGCAATATAAAAAAACTCAAAACAGTCAAAAACATCATTTGTAGTCTTGCAGATTCTCATTTTGGTAAACAAATCGCGGATAATAATTTTAACAATCCATATATCAATCTCTATTCAATAGCTAGACATGCACTTGCTGCGAGCAATTCTAATTCTGACAAAAACCAACCAAAATGATTAAAAAATGAAAAGTAGCCTATCCAACTCGGCAGGCCAGGCCGAAGGCCAGGACAGAGATGATGTTTTCACCCTGTTTGCCTGTCCGTCTCTGTGTGTGCGCGCAAGTTAGTGCTCTTGTTAATACATGTATTCTTTGTTTTGAAACAACAGCCTTGTGTGTGCGAGTTAGTGCTCTTGTTAATACATGTATTCTTTGTTTTGAAACAACAGCCTTACATGTATGTTGTTATTTATTTCTGCGGACATTGGATGGTTCCATAAATTAATTTCATTTCATATAAAACTCAATTTCTAATCACCAGCAGGCAGCAGCCAATCTTCAGCATACTTTCACTGTGTTTACTATGAACATGATAACATTGTCCTCCATGGTCATTAAAAAACATTTAATAGCTGGTTAAATATTAGCCTTCCCAATTCTCAGCTTCACCTGTTGCCTATATAGTAATGCATCAGACAATGTAAGTGTTATTATTGGGGCATGCCTACTACTTGCACTTGTTGTGAAGAACAATGTCTTTGTTATATTTGTTATGTGTTACATTGTTATATGCATTAATATAATGTTCTGCCATCCAAAGCTGCTACAACAAACATTGCATTTATTCTGCCACTCTGTAGCTCTTTGTGCTGTTTTTCAAACAGCGCCTCTAGCATAATAAATAATAATTTGATATGATAGGATTTACCATAGGATCCCAGCTTTACATGTCAATATTACAAAACCTCATCTAAAACAAATGATTAACATACATATACACACACACACATAGTAATAATAATCAATGCAATCCTCCCATGACATACACACACACACACACACACACACACACATTTTACCCCCCCGATTCTGATCTGTCTATGCGTGCACATTCACCAGTCATTGAACTTTTACTATTGTATTATTATCTGTGTGTATTGTTTGTGGTCAGTGTATATAATTGCTATTATGGACGTGATAACATTGTCCTCCACGGCTAAAGCATAATACATTAGTTGGTCAAATATTAGCCTTCCCAATCCTCAGACTCACCCGCCGCCTATGATCTACTGCTGCATTAGACAATGTGTTATTATTATTGGGCGTGTCCTAGTACTTGATCATGCTGTGAAGAAGAACATTAAGTAATATTGATAAATGGTATAATGTCATCTTCTTCATAAAATACTATGGGGCTGTTAAGTCTGACATCATTTTTGCAGCGCCCGTGAATCTTTTTACTATTTACACATTTTTCTTCTCTTTGTTGTTGAAAGGAAAGTGGTAGAATTATACTTTATTCGTTATTTTTGTCTCGGATCTGTTGAAATAGCGAGGGACAGATATTGACAATAAATCTGCTTGGAGGTCTGACTACAAAATTATGTCACGGCTTAAAAGCCCCATAGTCAGCACACTGGACAGCGCGTTGAGGGTTTGAGTCCCGATCCCATGTATGGAGATAACTAACATCACAGACGTATGAGTATGAGTGTTCGTATGAGCATGGAACTCCATGTATGGAGATAACTAACATCACGGACAGAACGGCCCATACAAGGAGATATGCGCGTGTGTCATGATTGATACCATTCGCACAGTTGCAATTTTTAGGTTGATGCTTGGGTTGAACTTATACTGTACATGTATATATTATTTATCATATATAAAACTTTTAGGTTTGTGGTATTATAGGCTAGACACATGAAATTAAGTGTAGAGTGCTGTCCATGCTTTGATGGTTACAGTTTTATAACCAGCTTTGTGGAGATCTTCTCAGTACAGCCTTCTTAGTCCTCATATTTACTTTTCGAGTGACAATACATCAATGGTGATTTGCTGTACAGTTGTTTTAGCCTATATTTTGCCTAATATGATGTAGTATGCTAAATCAGGGGTCTTCAACATTTTCAGGCCAAGGACCCCTTAGTTGAGACTTGAGAGAGAGATGAAGCAGGGACCCCCACAACCTTTTCATAGATCCCATATAGTTTAATCGTTTGACAGCACAATCATCAGTGTGTTTTGGATTCATGTCAATTTGTGTACTCTGTACTTAGTCTGCTCTTTTTTCCCCTCTACACCAAACCAAAAATAGACGATCTACAAGCTCACAACGCCTCGCAGCATGAGGCGTTGTGAGTTTGTAGATCTGCTATTTTTGTCTATAATTCTCAGAATATGGACACTAGGGTTCAAGTTGTTAATATAAAAAGGATTGGAAGATTTGGAGGATCCCCTGTAGTAACTCTGAGGACCCCCTAGGGGTCCCGGACCCCCTGTTGAAGACCCCTGTGCCTGCCATGGCTATTCGAAAATCGATTCGATTTCGGTGGCATCCCTTAATTTGTGCGGAGCGCCCCTTTATAGTTGACTTTGCTTTCACTACATGGCAAAGTCCTCAGTGTTCATTTATCCACTTGTATCTCTAACAGTATAGCAGCTGATGTAACAGCTGATGGCAGATGTAGGTGTATTTAGCCAAGTTACACCAGCAAAGAGAAGAAAAGCCCTGGTGTCAGCATGGCTCAGAGAGTCTAGCCATGCTTATTTGTTCATTCATTCCATGTTTATCCCCACGCTCACCCATTCCCATTTCCCACATTGCAATAGGTGGTTCTCAAAAAAAAAAGAAGGTTCTCAAAGTGTGGTCCGGGAACCCCCAAGGGTATATCTGTTCCCAATAAAAGATTGTCAAAAACCACTTTAACCCATAAGACCGTGTACACATTATTGCGCATAATGTTTTGCTTTAACTATCCACGAGTTTCCTACGCCCCATAGTGCATTGCGCAGACGTCTGCACCGAGCTTCCGGCGCCGATTTACAAGCTCACAACAGGTTGCATCTGCGACGCGACGTGAGCTTGTATGTCTGCTGTTAAACCCGGAAGTTTGGTCACGATAGTCTCCAGTAAACTCCCGCGGAAACTTGTGGATAGAGGGTATGCGCGTGACATCCTCATCATACCCGGAAGTTATGCAGGAACGCCTACTGAGTGGCAAAAAACTACTTTCTGGCCTTGACAGCCCATACATCCAAAAAGAAAAGTCTTATCTGATTGCATTAAACGACATTAACAATGTTAAACTCACTTTGCCACTCACCTTGCCACTCGATTTGCCATTCACTTTATGCATGCGCATACCCTCTATTGAAAAATAGCAGATATACAAGCTTGCAGCGTGGCACTCGTAGATCTGCTATTTTTGAAAAAAATGAAAATTTGAAAAGTCATTGAATATTTTGACCCGATTCTATAAGTGCCTTCTAAGGTTTTATGGGAAAAAAATGATTTTCAAAAGATCCTTGTACGGTAAAATATTGGCATACAAAATTTCCTGACGGGGGTCTGGTCTGCAGTTAACATTAATTTGTGTGTCCTTGTTTGAGGACCACTACAAGCCAATATGTGACCACTGGACGAGGGAGGTCTGGATTCCCTCCAGCTATTGTCATTTCAGATTTAGCCAATATGAAGGCCCCTTTTCCCCCAATGTCCTTCACACACATGGAGTCATTGCCGTAAAGAACCAATCTTCAAGATAACAACACGTTGCATGGAATTATCTAACAACAATAGCTATATAATATCTGTGGGCATCGTTAGGGTGTCACAGACGCACATAAACTACAGCATTGTGCTGACAACACCAAAGAAAGGCAGTCATATGAGAAACTTCACGTGTACATTATGTTGTGTACTGTATATGTGCGTGTATCATGTTACACATAGTTGGAACAAAGTTTACATGAATCCCATGGGAGGCAGTAAGAGGTTGCAGTTACAGTATGCGACTCTATGGTACACCATTGAGGTGCCAAATGTGCTCTTTAGTCTTTATGCCACCACTGGTTCAGCCCAACGACATAAATAGAAATGCTAAGTTTAAATCTTTGCAACAACGAAGATCAAGCCCCTTTGCCTATTAAAGTGATAAAAATAAACTGCAATGAAGGGCTGTGTAACAGAGGCCCATATGGTTATTATTCAATTTGTGACATTGCATTCATAACAGATTTATGTTACTGTACGACAGGCCGACGATACATCATTATAATAGCCCTTTATAATCTCGCTTCACAAAATGAATGATATCACTGGCCATCAAGAAAAAAAGAGAGGGGGGGAGAGAGAAAGACAGTGATGCAAAGCCTCTGTGATACTACAAAAGCAGCAGTGAGCTGCCACATTGTGTGCATTTGGCGGCACTGCAGCAAATCAGAATATTACGATCCAAGATGCTGCAGTGCCTTTATACTAGACAAATTCAACACTTTTTGGGGGTTACTGCAGTGCATGAGGACAACATTTTGCTGCTTGTGAGCTCCTGACTCCTGAGTCATGTGTGTACCCCTCCTTTGACATCTAGGCATACCAGTGGGGGAGCTTTTCCCTTCCACTAAAGACAAAAATAGCACCCTATCTCCACTAATGGTCCAGTCAGATCTTAAAGTTAACCCATGTGATCATGTTTACAGCAACAGCAAAGCTGCAGCTCCTATGTTCATCTTTGCTGCCAGTCATCACAAATACACAACACTGTAGGAAGTATATTAAGTGCTCCCAGATAGGCCAGAAACAAAGAATTATTAACATAACATTTTGTCTAGCATTAGTCAAATGTTTTCCCCAAATATGATGGCCCTCAATCGTCATGGCTTATTTCCCCCAAAGACAAACCAGTCAAAATTGGTAAGAGTAACAAAAACATTATTTTGCCATTTTAAGAAATAATATTCTCTAAAACCATTCTTAAGTAGATCAAATATACAAAAGTAAATCATGCATTTGGATCCCGAGGTCAGTGGATCTGATCAATCATTTACCGAAGTCCCCCAAAAAGCGTGCAAAGAATGTGTTGCTATGGATGGACGGCTCGTTAACCTTCCTCTCTGCCTTGGAACAAGAAGAATTTATGGAAGAGACCAGTCTGTTGCTGGATTCTCTCACAAAGCCAAAACACAACAGTGGAAGAAAAACAGACCATTTATTCAGTTCACCGTGTCGCTTGGCAGAGCATGCTGCTATAACAATGTTAGGCCTATCCAGGCCAGCCAGTGCAGTCACATTTGTGATGATCACTAAACATTACAACAGGGGTCTTCAACGTTTTCAGGCCAGGGACCCCTTAGCCGAGAGAAAGATGAAGCAGGGACCCCCTCTACATGTCCATGAATTAAATACAGAGGGCTTCCAATGTAAAAAAGATAAATAAAAGGTCTTATTTGGATGTTCCTTTTAGGCAGGGTGTTCAACTGTACTTGTACTGTACTACATTTCAATTGTATTGACTATACTTGTACTGTTCTCCATTTTTGTCTAATAAAATAATCAATCAAAAAACAGTGTATAAATGTGTGATGCAGATTTTCATCGATAGAGATATATTCATAGACTTGTTTGACAGCATTGTCTTTGTTGGATTCGTGTTTTTTGTTAACTTGACCTTTCACTCTGTACTTGTTCTGCTCTTTTTTTTTTACCTCTACACCAAACCTATTTGCCAAAAATAGCCGATCTACAAGCTCTTGGTGGCTTGTAGACCCCTCGGGGGCCCCGGACTCCCTGTTGAAGGCCCCTGCATTACAATGTCATAAACAGAGGCGGAGATCTCCTGCTAGTGATGTTCACTGTATCTGCGAAAATCCCAATCCATCACCCACAGTGAAGACTGAAGAGCATGGAGAAAGCTGACGTCTGCATGTTCCTTCCTACAGACATTTATTAGTGCAGGTCCATACCATACATAGCTATTAGGACATGAACATCCGTTTCTTTATTCACTGTTAAGATTACAGGATTGTTGCTGTATATTGTTCAGATTTGTACAAAAAAAACATAAAACAGACGAAATATCCAAAATGAATCTGTAAATTGACAAGACTGACAGCATACAGACACAGTCTGCTTGAATAAAAAAATTACAAAGATTGTTTGCTCTGGCTCCTCATCTGATAACAGAGTTGGTGGCCAAATTAAATAGATCTGCCACAATATTACAGATGATAGACTGGCAGATATGTCACACCAGAATGCAGTCTTTAAAGATCCAGTGGTTTAAGAAATTACTGGGGGATCCTTTTATGCCTGGATGGTGCTCTTAGCGCTGAAAGCCAGATAGTAGAACAGAATACCAATGAGTGCAGCCAGAACCTCAGTCGACACCCATGGGCCATTCCAGGCACCCTGTGGTTAAATAGAAAAGACACCAAGATCAATACACCCCCGCAAAATGCAAATTAATAGAAACTAAGTTTAAAGTGCAATGTCTTGAACAAAAAGAAAGTAGAAAGTCTAAGAAGAAAACTTGTTGGGGAAACTAATTACCACTGCATGACTACGAACTAACTTACCACCTTCAACATTTACAGGAGGTATCATTATCTTTAACATGTAAATGACACTAATTGGGCACTTTCCCTCTTCCAAAGAAGGGTTCAAACCACAGCCTATAGTTACTCCAGGTTAAATTCATGGCATTTGATCTTAAGATGATTTATGTCTTAAATCTCGGTGACCAAATCCATAGAGCTTTACTCAATGGCTTGTGAACGTTTTAATTGCTCGTTTTATCCAAAGATAGGCCAATTTTGTGCGGAGGTTTATGGACAATTTTGTGTGGAGGTTTATGCTAAAACCATGCGTCTTTGTTTTTTTGTTTATTTATGTGTAAAACTGTATTGATATTTTCACAGCCTCAAATTCTACCTGAACTGTTAATAAATCACATTTCCGCTTCTTTCCAAATTAAAGCATAAAACAATGTTCCACTGAAAATAGGAGGACAAGTTGACAATTGCATTACTGCCAGTGCCACTGCCAGATCATGCGTCACATAAGAAACAGAATCAAGAACCAGTGAATAAACACTGTTTATTCAAAGTTGTTCAGGATACCATCCACCTATTGCAGTTTAACCTTATTCTTGGCCTCCAACTTTTATTTGCCTTTAAGAGGAGTTCACCCAAAAAATTACTTATTTTCTATCAATTACTGTATGTCCCATTTTTGGGTGACCTTGGGTGAAGTGCATTACTGTAATTACACGTCAGTACTGTACATCTATAAATTGAATAAAGTGAATTATCAGTTATGTTTAGTTGTTTTCCTATCAGTGCAGTAAGTGTCAAATGTTTCCATTTTCAATATTGTGAAGCAACTTTGAGATAAATTCTCAATTATGACAAGGTGCCATCTATGCACAGCGATAAAGCATGATGATGATGTGTCCCAAATAATAGGAAAATAATGAATCATCAGCCCTGCCTCAACTAAATCAAGTCATAGTTGATCATCATTGATAAATCTGTGAAATTGTGTTTGCTGCAAACAATCATGCAGAGACCAGCCTTTTCAGCTTGGTGTGGTTGAGAAGCGAACATTTTAATGTTAATTTCACAATAACTACTGGGCTGGCTTTTGAATGTTATATGCTGTCAGAATTAAAGGGTTATATCTAGAGTTTACCAGAGATGTGCATGGTGCAAAAAGAAAATTATAACAAAAAACGATTAACTGACTACGAGGTGGCAGCCCTAATATAAAGAACTGTGCTTCACATTGTGGAGTTCCCTGTCGAGTCTGTCAACATTGCAGATGTATGGAAAGTGTGGGTTGTCGTTTTTGTATCTGTCAAGTTTTTGTTTCATAAAAATCCACAGTAGACATGTTATGACTATGAGTTAGGAGGACGGTGACCTACTTTCTGTCAAATTCCATGCAGGTGATTATTAAGTGTTCGAGTTTGGAAACGCTCATTTGAAATCACTCAACAGTGCGTACCACCTGTTTTGAAATATGTAGGAGGCATTAGGACGTTGCGTTATTGAAAATGAGTGTTCCATTTATTGACAGAAAGTAGCTCATAACATGTCTACGGTGGATTTTTATGAAGTCTTGACCGATTCAAAGAGATTAACCCAAGCTTTCCGTACAGTTGTTAAATACAATCAGATAGGACTTGTCGGTTTCAATGAATGGGCTTGGTATCAACTCTAGATGCCAGATAGCATTTTAGCATCTAAGTTAATTGCGGCTAGAGAAAGGGCAGAAATTCTGCAGTCACTTCCTAAATTCAGGAGTGTTGGTAAGTATAATCATGTGTGTTGAGCCAACTTGAGATGAACGAACATTAGCATCACATACTGAATTTCAATCCAGCCTGCTCATGTGTGTCTAATCAGACTCACCCTGTGATCCACGTTGACGGAGAAGAGAGGCTGGATGGATGCTACATCCTCATTGTTTCTCTGGGCCTGGAACACATAACACAACATACAAATCAATACAACCTGTCATTCCATAAAAGAGGGAGAAGCATATTGTAGCTTTCACAATTAGTACAATCTCTGTACACTTGTGATCGAAACTCACCTTGCGCAGCACGCTGTAAGATTCCTCGTCATAGAACTTGACCTGATAAGTTCCAGAGCTGGCCTGTTTGTGAGGAAGGCTCCAAGACACCTGAAAAAAAGTAGAAAGGTAAAGTATACATTGTAAGCGAACAATGCAACATACATTGTCATTAGAGGACCATAGAGAGCCATACAAGTAGGGTTGGGATCCGGAACCGGATGAATCGGTGGAACCGGATTCAACATTGTGGAACCGGAAATGGTTTTAATCACACTGTCAGAGCTGGTATGTGGACTTCACGTCTTGCTATACAATTACCAATACCGGTGGTTCTCAAACTTTGAAATTTCAAGGACCACTATAACTCTATCAGACCCCACCAAAATAACTTTTTTATTAAAATGTATTTATTTGCAGATTGTCGCATATTCATACAGTGCAGGGTTAACATTATTACATCATTTCAAGTTACACATTTCAGTCCATATCAAGGTCCATTATCCGTGGAGTTATCCTGTTGGGTTTTGAATGCAGACCATTTTTCCCCATTTCTCAAGGAATGTTTCTTCCTGTAGCCTAAGTTTATGGGTAAATCTTTCATCACATATATTTCCTCCACAATGCACAGCCACTGCTCACGAGTTGGGGGGTCACTTTTATACCACAATCTTGTGATAAAGCTGGCTGCTAGCAGCACCTTGACCAGATACATATCTTCTCTATGCGTGTTTTCCTGTGTCAGGGTTCCTAGATACAGCACCGCACTTCCTCTGCCCTCTTCACTCCTTCTCCGTAAAGAGAGGAGGAAGTGATGTTTTTCTTCAACACCACAAAACAATGCAATGCTCATATTTTGCACAAAATAACATTGTTAAACCATCTTTCTTTGAGATTTACATAATACACAAGCCAACAGACATGTGATTACTTACAAAACTGATCGGGTAGAAATCGCTTATTTTACCGGGAATTTGGTCATTTTTGGATGGAAATGGAGGATATTGTAGTGGTGGAAAAAGTAATCAAATCCTTTACTTAATTAAAAGTATCAATACTGCAATGTGGAAATACTCTGTTACAAGTAAAAGTCTGGTATTCTAGATTTACTTGAGTAAAAGTACAAAAGTTTTAGATTCAAGCATTGAGCTCTGCCTTATAAGTTATAACTTAGCAACAGGTTTATGCCATCTAGTGGTTGAAGAGTTCTTGAACTCAGAAAACACTGAACAGGCTGGCGCCATATGCAACTATGCATGTATGGAATAAAAACGCACTTAGTCTCTCACCCCAAACGTACACAAAAACTCACGTACAGAACTATAAACGGCCCTTAAGATACCCATGTATCTGACAAAATACTTCCAAAACGTCAAGGATGTTCACAATCACAACACCAGAGGCAGCTCCACAAATTACGTCCAACCCAGACTCTGGACTAAATAACAATAATAAATAATCTAGGCAAATTTTCCTCCTCATATTGATCCCAAACGACTGTTCATGGGGTCTATTTAGGCAGAAATGCCCGTCGTCTAGCTGCAAATTTAAACACTAGATTTTTTTTTATATATGTAGAATCTAGGGTTGTTGGCAGCAATTGCATCAAAACATTTTTTTTGCTATCCGATTTTATTAAACGTTGTCAAACTCCCCAACATTGCAGCTATATGGAAAGCTTGAATTATCCTCTATCTGCAAAGTGTTCGTTTCGTAAAAACCCACCGTAGACATGTTATGAACTACTTTCTGTCAAGAAATTCCGTTCAGGTGATTAAAGTGTTGGAGTTTGGAAGTGCTCTTTGGGAGCCCTCGTGGGAAATCACTCAACGGTCCTGTGTACCACCTGGTTCTAAATTGCACATAATGCAGGAGGCAGCGGGACATTGGTTATTGAAGACGAGTGCAACCAAAGTTCAACACTTCTGCTTGGATTTATTGACAGAAAGTAATTCACATGTCTATGGTGGATTTTTATGAAACAGACACTTTGCAGATAGAAAGCGGATAATTCAAGCTTTCCATATAGCCGCAATGTTGACGAGTTTGATGGCATTTAATGCAATCAGATAGCAAAAAACTATTGGGATGCATTGGTTGCCAATGGGAGGTATTGCAACCCTACATTAAACATATTCAAAAAAATAGAGTGTTGCAATTTTGCAGCTACCTGTCGTCCAGCTTCCCCAGCAGCCACTATTTGTTGCGGTCAATATTTTCTACATGAATGTGTAACCCTAACCCCCTTTAAAACCACCCAGAAGTCACTTACAGGGAGCTGCAACTCGAGTCGAGACTGGTAAAAAAGACAAAGCCTATCCTCTGTAACCTTTTTACTGTTATCTTTTATTTAATTTTCCTACTGTCTTATGATGATATTGTTTGCATAGCACTGGTTTTATTTGTATGACATTTAATTTTGTATGAATTGAGAAGAAAGGGACCCCAATTTAAACAAGCCCCAAAGCTTTCTTGTGGTCTTTATCCTTTTAGTTGACCAGTGAACTGCATCAGTGAACTGTACTGTCCTGTACCTGATTCAATCAATCAATCAAAACCAACCAGCCTCATACCTGGTATTTGCCAACATCTTGGCCTCTTGTCACTGGGAACTGCCTTCCGTTGACATCAGCATACAGCGCCACACTCTGGTGAAAACGAGTAAGTAGTGCACCCGTTAGTCATTCAGCAACTTCAGGGACATTGTTTAAAGAAATGTCACCTTAAAATGTTAATACGTGTCGGTAGTGTTCAAACAACGATCATCACCTGTGCGCCGTTGGCACACGCCAGGCTCAGCTCCACAATGAACACGGATTCAGAGGAGATGACAGCGTCAGACGTAGTGTAGGCCGATGGAGTGATCACTGGGTCTGTGCAGCTTTCCGCTGTACAGGAGGAAATAATAATAATAGGCCTAGATATTAAATATACATTTCACAAGCTTGCATTGCGAACTCACTAAAAATGTAAATGATACGCGTTTCCCTAATACTTTAACGCCACGCAGATGCATGGAAGCTGAAGTGTGTGGGGCAGGGGGGTATGGTTAGCTAAAATTGTGTAGCAAGCATCGTAAGACATGGTTTAAAGATTAAAATACAACACGAAACACAAAACAGCATGTATGTACATCTGCTGCACTGACTCACCCGAACAGGCGCACACCAGCAGAGCGAGGAAAGCGGCTATTCTGATCATCTTGACGGGCTGAGGTGTTGTAGTTCCAGAGGTTCTGGGGAAAGAAGTGAAGTCCACCTCAGCTTTCTGACCACCGGTGCGCTGAAATGACGTGTACGTACCGTGGTGACGCAAAGCTACACTGCTTTGCAAGTTGCTGATCCGGTTTTGGTCTATACTGGATACGGAAACGTTTATTGCATGTATGTGTGCGTGTAAATAACCGGATACAGTAGGCGGATTCTAGACCGGATCCCACTGGTTGATTCGTAATAGAAACCAGGCTTCCCACGGGTGCTGCGGAACGCCTGGCGATGCGAGGTTATCGCAAAGCACTCTGGGAAGGCAGGGCGGAAAACAGCAGATCTTTAAGCTCAGAACGTATCGCTTCCGCGTCGCGGTGTGAGCTTACAGATCTGCTATTTTCCACGCGCTGCACCGTAGTGCGACGGAGAGTAAATTAGACTAGGGTCGTCTTTCTTGACACGTCATCAGAAAATAATAAAAATGCCTACTTATTTGGATTATATTGTCTACTTGTAGCCTATATAGCCTCTACACCTTTTATGTATAAAATAATTTGAATTAATATTAGTACATTTGTCATTTTACACATTCCCATTTTTTTTTATTTTATTATTTACAAACATTCATAAGGCCTACATAGGCCTACTTACTTGAAATATTTGAATGTATTGCCATGACATTTAAAAGTCTCTTATGTATTTCAAAATACTTTAAAACACTGTTTCATTGTGTCAACCAGGATGGTTTATTTGATGTAAAGCTGTACAGAACAATTAGTGTGGAAAATACATTTAAATAAAAGATCTCCATGAAGGTGAAAAACTACCAAATTCACAGTTTGCCCTCTGTGTGTGTGTGTGTGTGTGTGTGTGTGTGTGTGTGTGTGTGTGTGTGTGCCACCAGTGTATAGGTTTGTGTGGTGTGGGAGGTGGACATAGCAGTGTGTATAATGAGGGCATTTCAAGGTCCAATGAGCATTGCACATTAATTTGCGAGTGGCACTGCCACTGATTAAAATTGGTCTGTCTGCACTGATTAACAAACAGTGCTAGCTCACATGAAGGGAGGGACACACAGGATCAAGTTGAACACAATAGGCTATATACAACCTAATATAATAACACTCCAGTGCATGTCAAATAATTGCACGAATACAAAATCTGTAAATGTATAAAAAACATAGATCCATAGCCTCTTGCTAGCCTACTGTTTAGGCACATATTGCACTGTCGACATGCTGTACATTGTACAACACACTAACAAAAGGCTTCTCAGTATGAATGAACTCTTGTCCAACCAAAATGGCTCACAAAGCGGCTGTCTGAACAGACATGTTCAGGGAGGTGATTGTGGGTCAGTGCTCTCAGCCTTCTAGAGATCAAACTGCCAACAGATGCTGACACTAGTGCACATACATTCAAATCCTTTTCCTCTTTTATATATCGTCACTGTGCGACAGACAACTTGTTTCTCCATATTTATCTAACAGACTTGTGAAGACAAATATCCCTTCGGGGACAATAAAGATGATTATTATATTAATGACAAGCCCAAAATAGGGACACCGGTTGAAAGTGGTGTCAGTCTGTGGGTTTTATAAAAAAGGCTATTTAACCATTGTAGTAAAGCTTGTGACAAAATACTACTTTGGAGCACAGGTTCAAGGTTTCCACCCGACAGCGACGATATGATCCATTCCACCCAGTCCTCCCTTCCGATCCAGTTGTTCTGCTGCTCTAAACAGCCCTGCGCTTCCCTTTCCTCAAGGAAGGCGTAAAGGAGGGAGAAGAGGAGTTATCTTGTTGTGCT
The DNA here is from genome assembly GCF_963921795.1 of Nannobrachium achirus. Lineage (NCBI taxonomy): Eukaryota > Metazoa > Chordata > Actinopteri > Myctophiformes > Myctophidae > Nannobrachium > Nannobrachium achirus. The sequence goes on along the minus strand of NC_137818.1, from coordinate 31,216,339 downwards.
TTTTTAGAGAGCATCTCCTTGAAGACAGAGTTCATCTGGCGACAGACCTCCTGTGAGATGAAACAAAGCACATTGAAGATGGAGAGGAAAGATACAAGGCTCTGTGTCTTCCCTGGACTGCCCACATCCACTGATCCTCTAATTACGATTCGCTCACTGAGTTTGATAATAGCAACAATGTTCTGTGGACAGTCATTATGAGAAAAGTAATTTTAAACTCAATGTGAAAGAGCCAGACCTTGTCAACAGTGATAACCTCAGACGGGGAGAGGTCCTGGGCCCTTTGAAGACAATAGGTGGAGATAAAAAGAAATACTGTGTTAAAAATCCATACTGTGTCTCTACTGACCACAACAAGTCAGTTGATGAACTGTGTAATCTGGCTCATGTGGAACTTACTCTCTCCATAGGATGCTAGGGGACTGGGCATGGGGGGACTGGGCACGTGGTGGCTTGCCCTGTGAAGCCACGGAGGGCTTTAGCATGAACTTTCCAAATGGAGCAACGTTGGTCCCTGGTGAGATGACTCTAGAGTTGCTCTGGTCCGGGGAAGCCCTGTTATTGGCAAGAGGTCGCTCATCTTTACGTTGTGTCGGGGCTGGAAATGAGCTGATGGTGTTTTGGTCAGCCAAGGTTTCTGTTTCCAAATCTGTAGCACATAGGACGATATACTGTATATTTAAAAACCTTTTTTTTACTCTTCTGAAACACCCGATTTGTGAACTGTCGGTGCTTCAGTAGTTAGCCTCATAGGATAAATGCCTAAGTCATTTTTTGGCGAAATTGAGATTTCTGCCTACAGGTGCTCTCCTGGGGCTGCTGCATCGCCCTGGCTTAGCGCCTATGTCCTCAGCCAATCACAAAGCTCACTATCTTCAAAAATGATGATCTGCCTAAGTCACTTTGTGTGATTTGAGCATTTTTACGTTGCCGCCTAAGTCACTTTGTGTGACTTGAGCATTTTTACGTTGCCGCCTAAGTCACTTTGTGTGACTTGAGCATTTTTACATTGCATGTACACAGCAAAGCTCCCACAGTCAGTTCAACACAAGTGCACAGTTTTAGCTCTTTCCTTTGATTAATCTGGTAAGAAAATGTATATTGCTTTGATTTAGTGTAGGCCTAGCTTCAAAGAAAATGGCACAGAAATTGCTATCTCACATTACTTATTGCATTACTTATTGCATTACTTATTGCTAGCTAGCTAGCTAGGCTAATGTTAGGCAGCTAATGTTTTGTAATGCTGTTAGACTACTAGGGGCCCTCACAGACTTCTAGCGGCCCACAGACTTCTAGTTGGCCCTCACAGACTATTAGGGGCCCTTACAGACTTCTAGTAGGCCCTCACAGACTACTAGGGGCCCTCACAGACTACTAGGGGCCCTCACAGTCTTCTAGTGGGCCCTCACAGACTACTAGTTGCCCTCACAGACTACTAGGGGCCCTCATAGACTTCTAGTTGGCCCTCACAGACTTCTAGTGGGCCCTCACAGACTACTAGGGGCCCTCACAGACTTCTAGTGGGCCCTCACAGACTACTAGTTGCCCTCAAAGACTACTAGGGGCCCTCACAGACTTCTAGTGGGCCCTCTCAGACTACTATTTGCCCTCAAAGACTACTAGGTTCCCTCACAGACTACTAGGGGCCCTCACAGACTACTAGGGGCCCCGCAGACTTCTAGTGGGCCCTCACAGACTTCTAGTGGGCCCTCACAGACTTCTAGTAGGCCCTCACAGACTACTAGGGGCCCTCACAGACTACTAGGGGCCCTCACAGACTTCTAGTGGGCCCTCACAGACTACTAGTTGCCCTCAAAGACTACTAGGGGCCCTCACAGACTTCTAGTGGGCCCTCACAGACTACTAGGGGCACTCACAGACTTCTAGTGGGCCCTCACAGACTACTAGTTGCCCTCACAGACTACTAGGGGCCCTCACAGACTTCTAGTTGGCCCACACAGACTACTAGGGGCCCTCACAGACTTCTAGTTGGCCCTCACAGACTACTAGGGGCCCTCACAGACTACTAGGGGCCCTCACAGACTTCTAGTGGGCCCTCACAGACTACTAGTTGCCCTCACAGACTACTAGGGACCCTCACAGACTACTAGGGGCCCTCACAGACTACTAGGGGCCCTCACAGACTTCTAGTGGGCCCTCACAGACTACTAGTTGCCCTCAAAGACTACTAGGGGCCCTCAAAGACTTCTAGTGAGCCCTAACAGACTACTAGTTGCCCTCAAAGACTACTAGGTTCCCTCACAGACTTCTAGTGGGCCCTCACAGACTACTAGTTGCCCTCACAGACTACTAGGGGCCCCACAGACTTCTAGTTGGCCCTCACAGATTTCTAGTGGGCCCTCACAGACTACTAGGGGCCCTCACAGACTACTAGGGGCCCTCAAAGACTTCTAGTGGGCCCTCACAGACTACTAGTTGCCCTCAAAGACTACTAGGGGCCCTCAAAGACTACTAGGATCCCTCACAGACTTCTAGTGGGCTCTCACAGACTACTAGGGGCCCTCACAGACTTCTAGTGGGCCCTCACAGACTACTAGGGGCACTCACAGACTTCTAGTGGGCCCTCACAGACTACTAGGGGCCCTCACAGACTTCTAGTGGGCCCTCACAGACTACTAGTTGCCCTCACAGACTACTAGGGGCCCCACAGACTTCTAGTTGGCCCTCACAGATTTCTAGTGGGCCCTCACAGACTACTAGGGGCCCTCACAGACTACTAGGGGCCCTCACAGACTTCTAGTGGGCCCTCACAGACTACTAGTTGCCCTGAAAGACTACTAGGGGCCCTCAAAGACTACTAGGATCCCTCACAGACTTCTAGAGGGCTCTCACAGACTACTAGGGGCCCTCACAGACTTCTAGTGGGCCCTCACAGACTACTAGGGGCACTCACAGACTTCTAGTGGGCCCTCACAGACTACTAGGGGCCCTCACAGACTTCTAGTGGGCCCTCACAGACTACTAGTTGCCCTCAAAGACTACTAGGGGCCCTCAAAGACTACTAGGATCCCTCACAGACTTCTAGTGGGCTCTCACAGACTACTAGGGGCCCTCACAGACTTCTAGTGGGGCCTCACAGACTACTAGGGGCACTCACAGACTTCTAGTGGGCCCTCACAGACTACTAGGGGCCCTCACAGACTTCTAGTGGGCCCTCACAGACTACTAGGGGCCCTCGGAGACTTCTAGTGGGCCCTCACAGACTACTAGGGGCCCTCACAGACAGTGTAAACACAGCACCTGAGTGGTTGAGGTTTGGTTAAAGTTAGGCTGGTGTTAGGCTGATGTGACCGCATATCTAATCAAAGATGTTCAGGATGTTATCTTGATGTTGTGTTCTTGTTTTCTTCACAACTTTTCTATTTTTGTCATGTTTAGGCAAGCAAAACGATGCCTAGTGTTTGTAAGACATGTATTAAAAAATGCCTAAGTCACAACATTATTTTCTTGAAAATGGCCTAAGTCACTTTTTTTTGTTATGGAATCACTGTCATGTTTATCTTTTTGTAAAAACATTGTGTTAACCCCTCAGGAAGCTATTTTAAAAATCTGCATTAAAAACTCTTACATACTTGCTAGAAAATGTGTTTTTTCTTATTATCCAAAAATCATAAAAAATGACTTATGCATTTATCCTATGAGGCTAATTATGCACAGCATGATTTATTCGTACCATCTTTACTGTGTGTGTTTTCTGCCTCTCCATCTCCCTCCTCTGTGATTGCATCACTGAAAACATTATATAGAAACAATAATAAAACAAGAAACTAAAATAAATAATTGTTATATTACACACACACACACACACACACACACACACACACACACACACGCACACACACACACACACACACACACACACACACACACACACACACACAGACACACACACACACACACACACACACACACACACACACACACACACACACACACACACACACACACACACACACACACACACACACACACGGGATCAATCTTTACAATGAAGTCTCTCTATGTTTATACAAATGTGTTATATGGGTATATGCAGGTGTACTGCAGGTGCAGGTGTACTGTATGCATCTTATCTCACCCGTCATCAAGTTCCTGTGTCATACATTTCTCATAAACGGGTCCCTGTACCTCGGCCTGACTGGGGAAGATGCTTTCATGTTGGAGGATTAGGTTCTTGACCAAGTTATTGATCTGAGCCTGCAGGGTGACCATGTCGTCATCGAGGGCCCCTCGTACCAGACTGGGGCCAAAACACACGGCCAGGTTGAAAGGCTGCATCATGTTCTCATCACTGTACTGGGACACACTGGGGGCAGATGGAGGTACCACGGTTATTATAGTTTGAAAGAAAATTACTTCAATGCTAGGTTAGTTTAGTATATATTTTGTGAAAGAGGTTAGCTTTAGTTGAGTTTTTATTAGATTTTTTATTGTAATATGGGTTAGTCAGGGGAACGATTAAAAAAATGGCTCAGACAAACTGTTCACAAGGCATCGCGATGTGACGAATTGTGATCTTGTGGATCTGCTCGAATGTTTTTTTTAATTCTAGTTTAGGTATTTTGTTAGTTTTAGTTAACTATAATAACCCTGGGAGGGACGATGGAAATAAGGAGATTCACCACTGAAAAAGATAGAGGAAGTGCAGAGCAGAGAGATTCAGAGAGAGAAGAGAAACTGTAATTCAAAGCTGCATGGAACTCTTATTGCAGCAGACGTGTGGAAAAGAGCCAACTCATCAAATATACTGTATATTACATGGGACACTATCACATTGTTGATCTGCGCTCCTACATTTCCCATGATGTATTTCAAAGGCATCGGCCTGGCATCACAACTTCGGCGACATTTCACAGACACATGGAAAACTACTCTGTTCGTTTTATGACTTCTAATGGAACATTAGTAATAGCAATATATAGACAATTGTGATAGTGTCCTTTTAAGTAAAAGGTTCCAAGTTCACTTTAACATTTGAGTCCATTTAAAGGCTTTTCAAAAATATTCAAATGCCAATATTAAATGAATTGTAAATGATTTGTAAGGTGCTGACCACGTGTTACATCACTCACTGATGGAGGAATGCAAACAGGTATCTCAGTACAACAGTCAGAGGCTCAGGGTAGGATGATATGATCGTTTTGAGATGAGCTGCTCTCTCAGCCTTGTCATCTATGTCTGTGAAAGGAAAACACAGAAGGGAGATAAATTAAGAGATACAAGCTGCTATTGAAAACTCTATAGGTCAGGACATGCACCCACATGCACATACAGACGAATGGCTAATTTATGCTTTGATGAATATTTATGTAAAACATTACATCTTAAAAATATAAACTTGAAAGTACATCATTATACATGATGCATTTAAGACACAGTCATGTACAGTAGGGTATACATTTATTAAGCCTTACGGGAATGTTCCAGGAGCTGGCTGGTGCTGTCAATAGGGAATAATGGGTTCTCCAAGCTTCTGAAATAAAGCTTCAACACTCCAGCCACAGAATCCAGGGAAAAACTGCTCTCAGCCAACGGGTCCTCTCCTGTAGGAGAAGCCCACAACACACTGTCACACATTATTTATGCTCTTCAGAAAGGGCACTTATACTTGGGTTGATTCTGTAAGCTCAAAACACACACACGCACATGCACGCACACACGCACGCAAGCATGAACGCACGCACGCACGCACGCACGCGCACGCACACACACACACACACACACACACACACACACACACACACACACACACACACACACCTCGCTCAAAGGCATCCCTTAGGCTGTTGACGTCTGATTGGGACCCTGGCACCCTGAAGATCCCCTCGTGGTGAAGACCTAAAAATATGGATGGATGGGCATATTAACCAATTTAAAATAATACATGTATGACACAAGTTATTGAGATACAGCACTGACCACACTGTATCACCGTTGTCAGTGACTCACCATTGAGGTTGATGAATCGAATACAGCTCTCCACAACCAATGGAATTTGTTGTCCAGATGCCTAATTGAAGAGAGAAAGTTGATATTAAGTACTTATAAAGAAATATAATTGTGACCGTAGGTCGCAGTTTACTGTCAGAACCGGCACAGCTTGTCCGTATCCAATTGAAAGTACAATTACATGTACTTTCAATTGTCCAAACACTGATAATGTATGATTAATTGTGTTAGTATTAGTTACCTTTAAGAAGGACAGCATGTCCCCACTGAAAAGTACTGGCGTGGAACTGGAGTGAGTCCTTTTCAAAGACTTTGAGGTGACTCTGCAGGGCGATACAGTAGTATACCAGTCATTTTCCAACACATAATGTAGGTTATTTTATCTCTTTAAAAAAAATTAAATGTGTTTTGTGGTTTGATGTGGTTGGCTCTAAATGCTCTCCACATAATCACATTCAGCTTTACCTGGGTTTACGCTCCTTTGTTACTACAGCTAGGAAGAAGAAAGATGAGAAAAATTATCTGACAGCTGTTAACTGGCAAATAAAGGGAAACAACAGGGTAAAGGTGATACACTGCTTTGGTTTAGAAAAGGAACAACAGTTTACTAGTGAAAGTCAAGCTGAACAATGTGGTTCAGTGTTTCTGCCTTGCTGTAATACTACACTACAGCATGTAAGAATTGCAGAAGTGTTTGGTACCTTTTTCCACAGCCACTTTAAGCAAGTCATGTTTGGCTTGTAGTTTGGAAACCAGAGAGCTGTCTACCAGGTACTCTTTTACTCCCTGCAAAAGAAGCATTTCAAAGTCATCATTATTATTATTATATAATATAGTCAATATTTGTATTATGGAATTAAATATAAAAGAGCGAGTGTACAGGTGCATGACTTGTGTACATTGTACTTCAAAGTCATTGTTATCATGGGACAGACACATTGCCCCCTATGGCTTGTGTCATCACCACTATTAGTCACTTAGCCCAAACACTTTTTCTCAAAGTGGGACCAGGGGACCGCCAGTCCTTGAAGGTGTTCCAGAGGGTCCCCGGAAATATTAGTTTATACAGTTTAAAGTAACACTATATAGTTAACACTATTTTATTTTTCAGTTTTTTAGAAATAGACAATCTACAAGTTCATAAAGAATCACGATGCGTTGTGCACATGTATATTTGCTATTTTCTTTACAAAAATGTTAACATATCTTCTCTTACAGGAGTCCCTGGCATAAAAGCTTTTCAAATGGGGGTCCACAGCTAAATACATGTCAATTTGGGTTGAGAACCCCACCAGTACATTACCACCAGATAATAATCTTTGAGGGTAAGTACTACTGTGTGGACTCACAGTAACGTAGATTTGTTCTGCTTCTTGTAGATTGGCTCTCCGTTGAGCAACACTTGGCCTACTGGCAAGGTTCTCACTACTGCCTTCCTGAGCTGAGCTGCTGGCTCCACTGGGCTCCAGGTCATCATCACAGATGCTTTCCAACAGGAAAGCGCGACCTGTCAGCAAGCCTTTATGAGCCTGGGTTACAGCAGGAGAGAGGGTGGTGAGAAACAAATAGAACTGGACCATCATGCATGGAAAAAAGGATGGATCCTTGAGTGTCACTCTCGACTCAAGTCATGCAGAATCAAAATATTGGAAGTTTTCTGTCCCAAGTCCAAATTATTCCCCAACTCGTCAGATGGAATACAAACTGATCTTTTCTTGGTCCCAAGGAGTGAGGTTGAGAAACTACTATTAATAATTCCACTCCTTGGGGTGTATTTGTGTCTATTTGCACATACAATACATGAAATGTAATAATGGATAGCATTTTATAGTGCTTTTCCAAGTGCTCAAAGCGCTTTACAATGGTCCATTCATTCAAACATTGGGAAGTGAAGCAGCGAACAGTTGATGCCAGCGTCCTCACTTCCCACATTCACATAACCAATGGTGGCAAGCTAACACCGACCGACGCAGTGGAGGCAATGTGGGGTTCAGTGTCTTGCCCAAGGACACCTCAACATGTGGACAGGAGGAACCGGGATTCAAACCGCCAACCCACGGATCATTGGACGACAGGCTCTACCTCCTGAGCCACAGCCACCCCATGGTGGAAATTTAGTGGCTTTAGAACAGTGGTTCTCAATAGGGGTTTGTGGCCAAATACAGTACCAATTCCGGTGGTCCTTGACATGAAGATGTTTGAGAACCACTGCTTTAGGGGGATTGCAGTGAGATAGCAGTGAGATCAGATGTACCTCTTCTGTTTCCTGGCTGACTGCAGTCAGTCTGGTCTGGATCTGTTCGTATCGCTTCTCCAGGTCACTCCTCATCTCACACTCTGCACTCACCTCTGACACCTGAACGCAAGGAAGTGGTGAGAGGGAATACAGTACATAGTATGCGCACATATTTGCATGCACGCACGCACGCACGCGCGCGCACGCACGCACACACACACACACACACACACACACACACACACACACACACACACACACACACACACAGAAACACATCATACACATACAGTACACACACACAGACAGACATACACACGCATGTTGTACACACATGCAGAAGTATTCCCACATACATCTACACAGGGACACAGACCGAGACATGCGTGCAGTACACACACACACACACACACACACACACACACACACATGTTGTACCTGGTCACCATCGTGAGGCAGGTAGGGGAACCGTAGAGGCAGGCAAAATATGTTGTTGTGGGCCTGCAGCAGGTGGTCTCTGTCCTGCTTCTCATCCAGCCCGTTCACCGTCCCTCGGAGCTGCTGCAGACCCGTGTCCAGGTTCTGTTGAGCCCGACACTGGCTGGACAGGTAGGCCCTCATCACACGGCCCAGGGTGAGGTGGTAACCCACGTCTGCACACTGAAGCATACAGTACAACCAGAGGCGTCATTTCATTCAAAACTAGAGGGTGGCCAAAAAGTGACCACTTAAGGCCAATTTAATAAATAGTTGATCTCGCGATGCTTGGAGATCGGCTATTTTAGCTAAGAATATATATATTTGCCTGTAATGACAAGTGTAAAATAGGGCGGCAGGAAAGAAAACAAGTGTCTATAAGAGTTCTAAAAGCTAATGCTGAGGTGGAGGAAATCTGAATAAAATACCTGAATGTTTAGGTTAAATGTGAAAGTAGTGGGGTGGCAATTGCCATCCCCTGCTGAGACCCCCAAGGATGCCCCTGTGTACAACTTGAGTTCCCCTCAACCTCAAGAGACACTGTGTGAGACCTTCATACTGAGGTATATGTTTAAAGGGTTACATTTGCACACTCTAAGATTTAAATGAACACAGAACTTTACATTGAGGACTGAGGACATCAAATGTTATATTAAAGTCATATTGTATAACATTCATTTGAGTATACCTCTGTACATAGCTCCGTTGTCATTACAGCATCTGTCTAGGTCTTTTAGAACTGCAATAACCAGAACTCGAAACAAAGCTACGGAAATACCAACTCAAAAAGAATGCTGCAAGAAGAATACGGCAAGAATTCTTACTTGGAAAGTAACAACTACGTTGACAGGAACAGTATACATTTCCAGTACTACATGAGTGCGTTACTAAAATAGTGTAGAAGTTCTCAACACTTGTCTGTAGAATGTTTTTTGGGGAAGAATATTCCAGTTAGAGATTATATCAAAAATAACTTTGGGTTAAATTCAAACAATTTACACAGTATGTAATTAAAGATTATATAATGTGAAATTTAGAAAGTTACACAGAATGACTTTAAATTGAAGCAGGACTTTGATGTGTAAGGGTATATTAAGGCTGTGTGTGAGGCTGTGGAGCTGAGTGACTCACGTCTATGATACTGGAGATGTCTTGGACGTAGTACTTGTTCATGGAAGCGTTGGCTGCTGCCAGGTTGAGGAGGTACTCATTACGGGCCTTGGTGCATTTCAGACGGATCTCCTGGACCTTCCCCTGTCTCTGTCATGGTACATGGTCACCAAGAGTGAGTCATGGAAGGAAAACACACACATGCATGTAGCACTAATAGCTCTATATAAAGCTGAATAAAGTGTGTGTGTGTGTGTGTGTGTGTGTGTGTGTGTGTGTGTGTGTGTGTGTGTGTGTGTGTGTGTGTGTGTGTGTGTGTGTGTGTGTGTGTGTGTGTGTGTGTGTGTGTTTATGGCCGTCTGTGGGGTGGGGAATGGTTAGGCAATGTTTAATGACAGTGTGTGATGACAGACCAGATTTCGATCAGTGAGAGAGAGAGAGAGAGAGATAGAGAGAGAGATAGAGAGAGAGAGAGAGAGAGGCAGTTCCCCACCGCTCTAAAGCCCAAACGACAAAGGTTGCAACTCCTTGCAACCGCCATTGGGGGTAGTTGCATGCAACTGTGTGGTTGCATGGCGAATCATTTGTGTTGTGTGGGCTTTAGTTAGGATGGGTTAAATGCAGAGGACACATGTCACATTATGTGCAAATGAACAGTGGCAAATAGCCCATAGCAACTAAAGGGGACTCTTATTATGTTATAGATCTCATGACACAATAAGTGGACACGAGAGAGAGATGGCGAATATGAAATGGAGAGACTAAATATGATTTCGAGAAAGGAGAGGAAACGCCCAATTTATACCTGTTCTGTTGCATGAAGCAGAGCTTTCTTTTCCGGTGTGAACCGGAAACGAGGGGTCTGTGTAGTACAGTAACCACATCAGCTGAAGTGTCACTTGGTATAATAACAGAAATATGCCACAATAATAGTTAAGGCCTAAAAGGTTTCACTTTCAATGTAGAATGTTAGCAATTATGAAACTAGTTACGCGGAGAGACTGGTAGAGAGAGAGAGAGAGAGAGAGAGAAAGAGAGGGAATTCACTGCAACAGTGAGCATTCACTTCAAGAGTTGTTCCATTCTTGAATAAAGGCAGAGACGTTTAATGAATGAACCCTATATACTTAGTTGACAGGGTCAACATACCGGTAGGTCCGCTAGTATTTCCTTCTACAGATGACTTTTAAGCTTTTCTCTCTGCATTGTGGTCACAAAGGTAAGGATGACGAACATCCTTTAGCTACAGAGAGAAGTGGTTTTGTGTGTCCATTATTTGCACATATTATGTGACGTGTGTGCGTCCGTTATTTGTCATAGTAAAGGTGGTTTTGTTTACTTTTCCTATTAGTTTTTCCACTTTCTTGGCGGCACTCTGCTTCTGTTTTTCTTCCATCTTTTCTGCCTCCTTCAGCTTCCCTTCTGCACTCATATACTCCGAGTGGTACTGGTAGTATGTCCTCCAGCCCTGCACACGCACGCACACACGCACGCACGCACGCACGCACGCACGCACACACACACACACACACACACACACACACACACACACACACACACACACACACACACACACACACAGACACACGCACACACGCACACGCGCACACACCCACACACATTATGTACGGTATGCATACACCCACATGTTGTAATTCTTTTTTTAAAAGTGCTTATTAAGATGTTTTGGGTAATTCATTTCCCACGTACGGTCTGTAGTTCTGTGGTGACCTTCAGTAGTCCATCCTGTAACTGGCTGCAGACATCTTTACTCTGTAAACATACATACAGGAAAGACCAAACAACAAAGGACGAGTGAGATAAGGATACAGTGAAAGACTGTGGTAACACTGGTGAGGTCGAGAGTTGCATAAGGGACAGAAACCAAGCTGTGAAACCTTTTTGTGCTATTGTTGGGGGCTTTTTCTGAGTCTTTGATAGGACAGGTATACAGGGTAGAGTGACAGCTAAACAGTAGGGGGATGACACGCAGCAAATGGCCCGGGGCAGCTGGGAATCGAAAAGGGACTGGAGAGCACGTGGTATGTGCACTAACCATTCGGCATCACCCCAAAATGAGACCAATTTGAACCAAAGACCACCCTGGTAAATTACTTTGAAGTGATGCAGTGTTTCACCCCGCTGTACAATTAAGCAATATTACACGAGAGGTTGTGTATTCAGCGAGTTCCGTAGGCAGCGCAGAAGTGCAGATAATCATGATAACACAAACCCTCAAGTGTAATATTGCACAACAGTTACCCATAAAAAAAAACGTGTCAACTTAATTTCATTGTAATTAAGATATTCTATAGACATTTTGAATTTTTTAATGCCACTTTTAGCTACTATGTCCCTGAACTTCACATGAAAACTGCTAGCGTACGTAACCGCCTAACATAGTGTTGGGAGAGGGAGCCCGGCATGACCGGCACAGCTGATTTCTTTGTTTGATGAGACCAGGGGGAGAGTTCTGCCGATTTAAAATGAGCCCAATACGGAACTAAAACCTCCTATGATGCGCTGTTTTCCCCCTGGCCGGTTGCAAAAAGAATTGTTCTCCATTGGATCCCATAATTTTCCCCTTTCGTGTTCTAACCTTAATTAACATTTTCATGAATACTTTATGGTTACTATCGCTAAAAAAAATTGCCTTTCAATCACGATGATATGCGTTTTGTGAAAATAAGGTCCCATTTATGTAAAAATTGATGATAAAGTTGCGGGGGACGTGGCCAACTAAACTGATACCAGCCGGCTGTGTTCTTCTTCGTGTGTTGTATTTCGGGAGGCTCCGACCACATTCTCCCATGTATCCCTGCGGTTGCACGTGACCGTTGGCAGCCAATAGCCTCCTCTGTTTGCATTAGAATCTATGATGGCAACACCCATGCCAAGGACCCATATTGTGTCATTTGCGCTGCATAGAAACTAATGGCTTCGCTTTGTCCATATCTTTTATACAGTCTATGGATGAGACCTGCACCATAATGCTCATTATCATCACTGGTAGAGAGCTATTACAACCAATCAGATTGCTTTGTCAGAACTACCTGTCGTATAATAAAATGTTATACAGTACAATCCTCAGTGTTAATTTATCCATTTGTATTGGTAGAGTCCCCCAGGGATCTATACCAGGTCCGCTAGTACCGGTATTTTCCTCTATACCAAATCTCTTTGACGAAAATAGCCAATCGAATGTTCGCCTCCAGAATCGGGAAGCTATGGATCAAGAGGTTTAATGGACATTCATGAGTGGCTTCGGTGCTTGTGTCAGTAGCAGTATACCTTCCTGGCCAGACGCTGTGTGTACTCCAGGCAGTGTGTGAGCGGCTGGATGAGAAGGTTACTGTAGCTCTCACTCAGCCCGCCGTGCTCCCGACTATCCTGACGAGTCTGGGTCAACAGGGTCAGCCAGACCTGAGCCACAGAGTGACCGCCAGGGTCCTTCCTGTGGCCCAAAGAAAGAAAGGGGACAACTTAATAAAAGCCATAGGCCAGAAAAAATACCTAAAGATGTCTTCTAAATCCTAATGGTTTTCTGAAAAACCTATGTTTCTATATCAGTGGTGCTCAAACCTTTCATGTCAAGGATCCCCTAGAATTATATGTATTTGAAACCAGACCCGCATCTTAAAATATTCTGTTCCAGGGATCAAGAGAAAGAAGGATTTGCATTACAAATGTCTGCTTTAAAAATGTATACATTCAAAGATTTGCACACATTTTTAAGATCTTTCAAAAATAGTAAAAAGCATAAAATAATGGTTAAAGTGGTTCACAGATGACACAAGTGACACAGATTTGCATTCCAGGTCTTAATCACAATGCGTCACAAGAGAATCAGTTATTGTCAGCAAGCAAGCAACACACAATACAATCACTTTAAAGAGTGATTCACCTAGCAAAGATAACTATCACCTACAGCATAACCCCATCAGCTACTATACCCACCTCTTGATCTTGGCGGAGAACCTTTCGGACAGTTTGTCCAGGGAGCGGGCGTACTCTCCCTCGATCTCCCCCCGCCGTCGCAGGTAGTCAGTGAGGTCCAGCAGCTGCTGGCTCTTCTGCTCTAGCTGGATGTCCAACACCTTCAGCTGGTCTACCAGCTGCAGACGTACCTCTGAATGACAGAGAGAATGAGAGAGAGACAGTCAGACACAGCGAGAGACAGACAAATCAGACACAAAGAGGAGAGTGTAACTCATTATAGAATTCATGTATACAAAGAACACGTTCTGACCTGATTGCTTGTTAAAATATACAGTAGGCTATAGATATAGACATATATTATGTATACGTAACCTGTATTACGTATATCACTGTATATTCATATACGGCATGAATAATATAATGTTGCTTTATTGTTATTATACATTACAGTCATTACTATTAATGTTTTTCATTTACCTTTGATTTGCATGTCATAGTCCACCAGTCCACTCCTCTCCTTCCTCAGCTTCACATGGGAAGTCATTGTTGTTCCAGGGTGGAATTCTGTAAAAGAGAAGCAAGCGTGAGTGTCCTTATCTCGTTCAAAGTATCAAGTCCTTGTCGCGCCTCCCTCCTTCACAGAGTGAGTTTGTTTTGGTTCCTGGTGTGTGTGTATGAGTGCACGTGTACACACATGGGGGGTGTGGGGCTATTTTGATCTTACTCCCCTGAACAAAGCCTGGTAGAACTCTCATGGTCTATGTACTCCGTTGATGGACCCAATCGTGTCCACCGGCTACTTCACTTGACACACTTTCTCATTCCCCTTCTAATATACACACGCTGGTTTCTTCCTGTCTGAGTGAAAATAGAGCCTTACTGTAACACATCTCCTGAATCGTGGCCTTCCTCTGCGCTCCTGCTCTGCTGATTGGAACACAACTAGAGACACGAGTTGGCATGTGTTGCCTGCTGCATGGCTCTCTGATGCAAGACGTTCATGAGGGGGCAAAAATAGCACAAGCAACATTTCAGCTGCCCTAAAAATAGGGGCGGCAGCACCACAAGGGCGCACAACCCGGACTGAGGGGATCGTTTGCATTGAAGATTATAGGTGATTTTGGTCATGTAATGGTGTTGGTCGCCGACTCTGACAGGAACCATTTCATTGGGATAAATAAAAAAGGAAATCACTTGAATAGTTTATCTGAATAGGCAAGCTCAAATGTGAATCCACAATTTCAGGGTTAATTTGTGACTCTATATTTATTTGTTCTTCATTAATTTATTATATAATTAGTGTGGTTGCAATAGGCAACACACTATTGTTCTTTGCCAGCAAAGTGAACCTGCTTTTTGTTAAGCTTTGCACAACAGAAAAGTTAAGCTTTTGGTCATGTTTCACTTGACATCACAATATACTGTATACTATAAATGGTAAGACAGAGTGGATTACTCGCAACTCATGTCAGTGCAACCACACTTACAACTTCCCAGAATTGCACCTTTCTAGTTATTATTTGTTTTATAGCATGTGAATCTAAATGTAACAGCAAGGGAAGTAGTATCGGGTCAACAGAGTACTTTGAACTGGGTGAAGTACTGGGGTTATGATTGGATGATCCGATCTCCTTTCTTCCTGTTTAATTTGAGAAGGGAGCCACAAACTCATCAAGTAGAAACGGGAGAGAAAACAGAAGTCTTTTTATGCAACAGCTTTTGGCTGGGAGCCCAGTGTGCCTGTGTGTGTGATGCCTGAGGGGCAGCCAAAACACATGATCATTTAACAAGGCCTGTGATGAAGGGAAGATTAGCAACTATGTCGCTTTGTGTCATTTGTTTTTCACTTAGCTCTATGCTGAGGAGAGCTTTAGTGCACTATGGAAAGGGGAAGCCAGGGGTGTTTCCTTACTGAGCAAAGTGGATGTAAACCTTTTGCATTCATCCATGACACATTCTCCGTTCTCTCCCTCCCTCTCCCGTTCTCTCACTCACACACACACACTTTACTTCCCCTTTCTTTTGAAACGAAAATGTTGACTTGACAATGCACCATTTGTTCTCCCACGTTTCCCAATAAAATTAAACCAGCTTCACCAATGAACTGTACATGTAGGCCTACAGTACATAGCCCCATAGCATTGCAACAACACCCAAATTACGTACTTTGCTGTACAGGGGAGTAAATGTGTAATTTTTCCGCTATTTGTCACCCACTTTCCATCAGTCCCTCCATTCCTTCTCTATGTGGTCACTGCTGAATCACCCCCTCCAGCATGGGAGGTTGTCATCACCATCAGCAACAATATGTCACACTGATGCAGATGCTCGTCTTTCCTCGGATGTATCTGTTCATCTGGTTACTGATGTAACACAACACTTTAAGTTTTCAATAAAACCTCAGGCTACAGATGCTGAGATCAAGATGAGAAACATTTGTGAAAAGAAGCCTATGTTACAACTTACCAGTCAATAAAACCTAACTATGAACATGTGAAAACTCTCACAAGATGGCTATTGGATGGAGAGAAAAACAAAACAAGAAGCCTGGCCAGTCACTGAGAACAATATAATTCAATATACAGTATATCATTATATATATAATTCAGTTCAAAACCAAATTGAAAGTCTTACCTGAAGTCTGAAGAGAACCCTACTCCTCTGGTTTCTTCTCCACAATGAGATTCTGTAATGCCAGCCAGTGTAAGCCCTGAATGGTTTCACCTCCCCCTCACATTGGACACGGATAGATGTGGGTGGAACTCACCATCTTCCTCTGTCTGTGTCTCCCTCTCTCTCTCACGCACGCAGGCACGCACACACGAGCACACACACACACACACACACACACACACACACACACACACACACACACTCCCTCTATCTGTCACCATTTGATCTCACTCTCTGACACATAGACTTTGATACATAGTGCCTTGTGCAAGAGTGGTGAGTGAATGTCTGAGTGACCTCCTTGTGAATTGCAAGGACCCAAGTTTGAACCGACTCAGCTTGTCTTGCATGCCGTAATAGCCGCTCTCTGCTCTCACTTTCCACTTCCTCCATTTAACATTAAGAAAGAAAGTGAAAGGTTGTCTTGGTCTTTTCACATCTATGGGAGACATTATGACTATAGGGCTGCAATTCAATTATTTTCTTACATTTTCATTTAATTGATAAGCAAAATATTTTAAACATTATACGTCAACTCTGCTTTTAAACTTCGTCACACAAGGGCATCAAAATGTTTTGGGGAAAATGGTCTACAAGCTTACAACGCATGGTGTTGGAACGCGTTTATTCATTTTTGTTTTGAAAAAACATAACTACGACTTGCCCAAAATTGCAGTCTACATTAACTACATTGTTGGGCACCCTGTCCCTGACATATGTTTCAATGGTCAAATAAAGCCTCCATGATATTTATTCAGTTCAATTCTTTGTGTTGTCAACTTGTCACTGCATTTGGCTTTGTGGGGCAATAGATTCATTTTAATTGATTAGTTCAATTAACTGTTACACCCCTAATTTGTGACAGAGAATAGCATTAAGATCAGCCTAGTACTCTACAGAATGTGTGGTTGGTAAGAAACCCTTCCCCTTGTTTCCTTCCTTCCTCTAATCTAGAACAGTTGCCCCACCTTCTGAATATCCCTGAATTTACTGTTTTTGATCAATATCACAAAGAAAACAACAAAAAGGAGGAAATCTGTTGATCCCTCTAATATAATTATGCTGCTCAACTTCAGTTCAAAGTAGTGGTGGGTAATATGTGGACATGTGCTACAATGAAGAAGTTAAGAGTGGTTTACTGGGAAGTAATTTCATTCATTAGTGTCGTGTCATAGCACATTTTCAGGTGTGTACTACTGACAGACAGTAATTACCAAGAAGAGCAATAACTTTGCAGAGGAAAGTATGAGTTTCTGTGTCAGGCCAGAAAACACAAAATGCTTCATTTGATGTGTGGTATGCATAGTCCAAAACAATGTTAGACACATACTTACACAACTTAGATTTTCAATAAAATCAGCAGAACAGTCTTAGCCAGTCCCTAGTAGTCCGGCTGCCCCTCAGGTGGGGTATGAAATTAAGCTATATAGTTTTTTTTATTTGCCTAAAATGTTGTCTATATACATAGTCATGAAACCACCTGCTGACTGCCAGTTTATTTCTTTTATAGGGGGTAAAAGTTTGGGGCCCATCACTTACTATACAGTATACCATAAAGGGAAAAAATACACCCAAAAACATCTACTTTAAGTAGCATGTGAGGGGTCAAACTAGGGGTTTTTAATTATTCTGAATCCATTGCAAGCATGTTTGACTGGAAAAACATTCCTTGGGCTAAAAACAGCCCAAGAAAACTATGGTTTAGTGAGGTGTCATCACTTTTCACAATTTTCTGGGGGGCGTTTTTTGCCCAAGTAATGTTTTTCATGCAAAACAAATGCTTGCAATGGATTCCGAATAATTAAAAACCCTAGTTTGCCCCCTCACATGCTACCTAAAGCAGGTGTTTTGGGGGTATTTTTGTCCTTTATAGTATAGTGTAGTAAGTGAATGGGCCCAAACTTTTACCCCCTATAAAAGAAATTGCTCAATACTGACAGGCGGTCGGCAGGTGGTTTCATGAATGTGTATAGACAACATTTTAGGCCAATAAAAATATATATATACATTAAGCCAGTAAAGGCCTGTTGGAGGCCTGTTGGCAGCCGGACTATAGTATCCCTGGTATAACATAAGCAAACATATTTTAAGAGATTTCATGTAGAGAGAAAAAGATAAAGAGTGGGGCAAAGTAGCCTATAGACCCCAGTGAACAGACCAACTGTTTTTGTCCAAAGAAAAAGCTCAATAAAGTCAATTTACCCAGTTTGTGCATGTAATTTTCATAATTCCATAATGATTATGGAATTATCCATTGTACTTATGCAGTGCCACTTCATGGTCGTGTAGTCTTGATAAAGGTGTTCATGCAGAGGTAATGGTAAAGGAATTCACTTTTTTCTTTCGAATCCTTCTTTGGGGAAATTAATTCCCTGCATCACCGAAGAGAAAGCAAGTGGTGTGCATGTTGTGTAAATGTACTCAATGATACAAGTGCAGTACAAAATGCATTCATTTTACAGGTTTATTGGTAGTATTTGACCGAGGCAAATTGTAAATGTCTTCAATTTTGTCAATCTCACAGAAGCTGGGGACCACTACTGAAGCATAACACCACCCAAGTATAATAAAAACTTTTGAAATCAGTTGTGAATTTGAACATCATTTTCATTTACAAAACATTCTCCCCATTTTCCAAGTCTCCATTGTTGGTCAACACAGTAAAAAGAGTTCTGAAACAAAAAATGTGTGGTCAAGTTATCGACAGCCAAGATGGTGAAACCCAAAGTAGCATCAGAGGAGGTTGGGGATAAAAAAAAAAAAGAGTAAGCGATGAATTTAAAAATAGTTAAGAGTCATTGTGAATCAGAAGAAGAATCTTTGACGTCTGTGCTTTCTGTGGCCTCGCTAACTTCACTCAGCTCCTTACTCTCTCCTCCGCTGTCTCTTTCCCCCTCTCTCTCCTGGTCACCAGACCCCGACAGGCTGTGGGCAGATGGGGCATCTGGTCCCAACACACGTACTCCTGGTTTTCGTAACTGCAGGCCACAGACAACACATTGGCAATGGTTTTTAAGAATTCAGCATGCTTGTATTGGTACATTTCTTTACATTGAGTTGGAGCAAAGCAGAATTAGGATTTATTTATTGTACCATGTACATTGTGCTACATGATAAATGCAAATATATGATTTGAGAAGTCATGAAGTCTTTCAATGCCGTCTTAAGTTCAAAACGCATAGCAAGCAATCAATCAGTATGTAGCTACCTTTACAGCCATTTGTGTTCCTGGCTTTTCAATGACATTCTAATATTCTTTTGGACTTTACAGTTTTACAGTTAATAAATATTCACTTCAAGGAGCTTCTCGTTATATTTTGTGGCCTGCTTGGAAGCTGTCCCACCAGCAGTTCTGTTGTTACCATGTAGTAAATAGAGTACCGAAGTCCTGACGTCACTCGTTCATCACCTGGGTCGCAGCAATTGCTCTCTATGGAGAATAACATTAGGTCATCTTAAAATCATCTCATATAAGCATTGTGGTCCAAAAATAAACAAACATATCTCTGCGATATCGTCGGGGAGGTGGCTCTGTATTGTTTACGATGGTCAGTCACTCATATTTGATAGTGTTTCTGGTGAAAATCTGGTGAACAATTGTCTTTTTTTCCTCAGAATGGGGACGAAAAAAGTGACCCGGGTAGGTGTAAATAACGTCAGACTCCAGTGCTCTATAAACAATGAATATGAGCCATGAAGCATAAAACGCCCACGGTGATCTGATTAAAGAAAGGAGTACAAAAAGTATAATATATATATATATAGTGAGTCACTGTGTTTCGACAGAGCCGGTCTTCATCAGGACATAATATAGGACTGTTAAATATTCATCAGGGACAAAGAACTAGACAACACATCATTGCTAGAGAGTCGCCATCATTGCTACTGTATGGTAAAAAATAAACGTAGAAAGTCACCTCATCTGCCATGTGGGCCAAGTCTCTCTTCATGGCGTAGGCATCCTCCCCATCTGCATAGTATTTAGGCTCTATTTCACTAATTCTGTGAAAGGCCAAGGGAAAATGTATCAATATAACAAAATGAATATGAGCTACATGAAATAACGAATACTGATTGACAGATATGACTGAAGGACTTACTGGAATTTCAGTGTGTTTGAGTACAGGTGCAAGGCAGCTCGGTTACTGTGATGAGAAAATAAGTATTCATAAGTTCCTTGCAACAAGAACACAGGTGCACAATTATTATTCACACCCAGGGGTTGCTAGGTGAGTGGGACCCTGGTTATTATCTGAAGGATTAAAGAAATGAGGGCTGCAACTGTCGATAAACGAGAAGCACAGTTTTTGAAAATATTTTTACAAAACATTATATTTAAATGCATCGATTAACCAATGAAAGACTGAATGCAACATGTTGTAAGATTTTACATCTCCCATTTTTTTCTCCAAACCTTATGCCTAGAATGATGGGCATTGTTTGATTAACACAGAAATACAAGTCATTATGGACAGCTAAAAATGTCCATTACCTTTTGCGGACATGAAGTGAGACGTATTTAGCATTGAAGTTTTCAATCATGGCCCTGCTAGCCTGGTCCATGAGCTTCTGAGCCAGACCCAAGCGCCTGTGGGAGCGCTTCACAGCCTGGAAGACACAGACAGCGACTTATTTTTACATTTCATATAACAGACATTTGGCTGACTCTTATCTACACAATCTACAGCAGTGGTTCTCTTTTTTTATTTTTTGGGGCTTTTTGCATTTATTCGATAGGATAGTAAACTGACAGGAAACGGGGAGAGAGACGGGGAGTGACATGCAGTGAAATCTGGTCAGCCTCGGGAATCGAACCAGCGACCCACTGCAGGCTACACAGAGCCTATGTGGTATGCCCCCGGACCAGTAGGCCAGCGGATGCCCTACAGCTGTGGTTTTCAACCCCATTTCATTTCAAGATCTATTATTTTGTGCACAATTACATGCTGAATTGACATAGTGCCATGGGAGGGAGAACACGAAACGTTGATCAAAATAACAATTCGTCTACATTCTCTAGTTGTGTAGACTTCTTGTAATTTAAGTTATGCAGATGTTTAACAATATTGTAACTCTTGAGATCAAACCGTGCATCCAAGAGTCCAACAGCTCTTTATTCTATCCTACCATATCTGTTTGGTTATGAAGCCTAAAATCCAAACAGAATTTTAATTTTCATGTATATGTTCAATTTTATAACTGCAATCATTTGTGGTGTGCAGTCTCTTTGTTGTGGAGCACAGACTCACCAGGGATGTAATGTGACCATGAGGGACATCATCGGGGTCCTCCTCCCTGGAAACAGGCGAAACCCATTAAAACACCACACATCACATCTACTTTATTCAATTGTGCAAAAAGGGTGACAGATACTCACATCTTGGCCAACACATAGCCAACTATTTTGCCATTTTCATCTTCTGCAATGTAGGAGAGCTGAAATGTTGGCAATGAAGACTTGAGTTGGGTAGGCTATATTATATATTTGGTTTATATACGGACACATGTAAATGGTAAAGTAGGCCTATATTAATAGTATAATTTACCTGAGGCCAAGACAATCCATGATAGAAGTAATATTTCATTTGGTAGTTCTCTGGTAGACACAGCAGGTTACAATGCTGCATGTTCATTAGGTCCTCTGGCTGTATGAGAAGAAACGAAATGGAACACCTGGCTGTTAATTCATCTAAATATATAAATAGCATAAGCACGATTTATGACACAATATCAGCATTGTTAATAACAACGACTGCTCGTGTTAGCTTTTAGTAACGAGCTAGCTAAGATTAGCCGGTTGGAACTGCATGGCTGCTAGAAAAGCTTGTGTCGGCAAAACTTACCCTCGCGTTTCGTATGTTCATTTTGTCAGATGGGGGTTGTATCAGGGCTATGGAAACACCAGTGAACTGTAATACAGACTAGAGGTCAACTAATTCATAATATTTACAGAAACTAATAGACTGTACAAAACTGTCTAGCTAGCTAAGTGTAAGTGCTAGTAGCAGAGAGGGGAAGGAAGGATGCAGCCAGCAGCTGTCAAGCTCGCTGTATTCATTAAAACATATCCGGTCAGCGGCTGCGCTGTCAAAATAACAGCTCATGTGCTTGAAATAAGCTGCCGTGTACCGCGAATGAAATGTTTTTCACAGTAAAATATAGGTTCTCAAACTTTTTCATGTCAAGGACCCCCAAATGGACACTTATTTGCCCGCGGACCCCCATTTGAAAAGATATGCCAGGGGGGACCCCATAAGAGAAGATTTTTACAGTTCTAGCGGTGAACCATTTTAATTTCAAGGACCCCCAGTTGCATTAGGCTACGGACCCCCATTTAATGGCATTTCTATCTCTGAGACCCCAATTTATATTGAACAATCAATGTTACATTTATTTAACCCCCATATAGGAACCAAATGGGTTCATTAGGTTCCTATATGGGGGGGACCCCCTGGAACTCCTTCAAGGACCCCTAGGGGTCCCGGACCCCACTTTGAGAACCACTGAAATATAGCAGTGAAGCAAAAGCGGAAAATATCTTTTGGAACATTGTAGTTAACTTCACTAACATGTGTTTGTCACACAGACAGACGGAACCATTCACTTAATTTATAGCCTATGTGAGATGCTAAAAAAATGTTAATGGTTAAATTGGACCAAAAAGACACCCAGGCGCCCACTGTTTTTGCGTCAGGTTTAGGCTATACTAAAATACAAATGTATTAGTTGTTAATTGTTATTATGATTTAGGCTAATAATCAACTGTAGGCTGAATGCTGATTAGTCTACTTCTTATGCTTCTTATAAAGTGCATTTATAATGTTTGGATGCGTTTCATACTGGGTGCGTATGGTATGAAAATATTGAACTTATTTATCACAATTTCACAATTATTTAGACAACTTATTTGACAGACTTTTAGCCTATTGTGTAGCATTTACATCCCAGAAAGTAAAAGTGCACCCAATCAATTGAACAAAAGCTCGATCGATCAATTGACAATTAATCAATCAATCAATCTCAGTGGTTCTCAAGTGCCACTGCCAACACACTCATCTTGTGACAAACACACATTAAAAGTTATGAATAATTTTGTAATTGACTATGCTATAGCATATGTAAATTACAAACGTATTCATAACGAGTGAATTATATCATATATTATATTAGCCTATTACAAATTATAATGATGAGTGGACTCATTTTTGAAATTCTACCTGTTTAGCTATGCGCGCACATGTGCGCGCGTGCGCCAGTCTGTCTGGTTATGCAGGAATATCCTACCCTTCCTTGGATAACCTGGTTGTGTGAGTCTGTGGCCTATTCATTTGTATACTGTAGTTTCGCCGCTTCTCTTGTCCAATCGGGACTCTCAGGCTGCGGCGTGCAGGTGTCAGGTGGGAGGGACTGTCAGGATATTTTTTTGGAACACCTATGTTGTTATGACATAGGTGCAAGTTAACACATTGGTTTGGAACTTTCTCTGGACTAGATTATTAGCGCTCTCTGCTTATATGTGCATTATTGTGCATCTAACTTGTATTAGTGTTTAAGATGAAGATGGATTGGTGAAATACGGATGCTGCGATTGATGGCGAGATCGAATGGATCTCCTCCCTGGTTATAGCCTGAAAATGTGATCATAACACTTTGTAGGGCACAGACAGTGTGACAGAAGCGATCCTGTGCGTTAATGGACATTTTCGGATGTAGGATGGATCAAAGGCTGGAGTCGAGTTTATGGGTCGGAAACAAAAGGTACCGGGCGGTGCTGACAGGCTGGTACTTCAACTGGACTGAAGTTGACAAGAGAAATCGTGACAAGAAAACCGGTAAGTGTGCCACTTTTCCACTATAATCTGTCTCCAATATGGTTGGTCATTAGACTCGTTAATTAGACTATTATTAAGGCAGTTGAGTGGGGCGCAACATGTAGAATATTGTTTCCAGCCGTTAACATGGGGACACCACAAATATGGACGCAGGCATAATTAGCCTGTTCAACACGCAATGTTGTTGCTATGCAGTATGCACTAAAGCCACCCATCCTGTCTGACAGCATGCAGGCACAAGACTACAGATATTGAGATAGGTTTAAAACTCTTTGTACACAATGACCCACTTAATGGCCCACTTAATCTGTATGAGGCATCGTTCACCCTGATGATTATATGGACCACCTTCAGATACCTGTTTTCAGAAAATGTGAGAAAGAACAAGAACAGCACTAACAAGCAACAAGACATGCAACCAGCTCAATCATAACAAAGAGAAGAGTGTGACACACACACATAAATGGTGCGCACACACACACACACACACACACACACACACACACACACACACACACACACACACACACACACACACACACAACACACACACACACACACACACACACACACACACACACACACACATGACACACACACACACACACACACACACACACACACACACACACACACACACACACACACACACACACACACACACACACACACACACACACACACACACATGACCATAGGATCAGCCAAAAACTCATAACAGCATCAGCAAGTTGAAGTTCACATAATGCAGCCCAAGAACATTATCCAGCAGCAGGACACAGTGACATCCTCTCTAATATCTTAAGGGGCTGTTAAGTCTGACATCATTTTGTAGGCAGAGGAGAACTTTTGCCCCCCAAAAAAGTGAATCTTTTCACTATTTCTACTATTTACTATTTTTTCTTCTCTTTGTTGTTGAAAGGAAAGTGGTAGAATTATACTTTAGTTGTTATTTTTGTCTCGGATCTGCTGAAATAGCGAAGGACAGATATTGACAATAAATCTGCTTGGAAGTCTGACTACAAAATGATGTCACGGCTTAAAAGCCCCATTGGTGGCCCTTGAGGGTAGCCTACAGTATAATGTTAGTGTTGATTCATAACAAAATGCAACAAAATAGATATTTTCCTCCATAAGGTGGAAAGGGTCAGAATAGCTCTAGTGCTGGAAGTAGCCTCGTTTAATCAAGTTACTTACTCCAGTTTCCTTTTTTGATAAGATTTAAACATTTTTTCTTTTTTAAATTGATACTTATAGCCTTTTTTCCTTCTTCTTTTTTTCCCCAAGTTTCAGTGCCAGTGGCCGAATTGATCGGAGTGGAAGAGGACCGGGTGGCGATATTTCCCCTCAAGTCTGTTGAAGACAGTGAAGACAAAGACTTCACAGGTGAGTTTAACCACTTGTGCCCTATTTTATACTTTATACAACCCCCCCTAAAATAGCTGATCTACAAGCTCACAACGCACGTGTCGATGCAATGTACATCTGGTTATTTTGCTCTTTCTGAAAGGTTTTGGAAAATGTCATGACATGCCCAAAATAAAGATGCCATGGGTTGAAAGTGATTAAGGGAAAATAGAAGTCACCGAGCTGTACTACACCAAACAATAACGTAGCTTTAAACATTGCTCATGTAACAGGCCCTTTTATTCTATAATTAGACAAGAGTGTGAATAATATACCCCTCATATAAACTTCACACAAGCACATTAATGTTTTACTCACATAAACTTTCTGAATGCTTTTTGAAAAAGTCTACTATAAACAGTATAAGTACTGTTTGATGCTTCTTGACATACATACACTGTAGCTTATAGCTCTCCTTTTCAAATTTTAATTAAGCATCATAAGTGATGTTCAGCAAAACCCACTTCATCACATTATGACATTACATTGTGTAGGCTACTGGAGCATTAATTAGCTGGTAGTACTTAGGCAGAAGTAGAGACCATAGCTCATTTTGCAGTGATGTAGCCTACTTTATACAACTATAAAGTATTTGCTAAGAATTATTAGTATTAATTGATAGCTTTTTTGATTAATTAAATAATCAGGGGACTTCTGTTGTTTTGTTTTAATATAGCCTATCAACAAATCAATGTGAAAGAATTATAGTTTATAGTTGACAAAAGCGATTAGTCTGATTGACCACTTAAGCGGTATGTTAAGCAGTCATACTAAAATAGCAAAAACAGACAATCTACAATCTCATCGAGCTGCGTTCTGAGATTTGGAGATCTATTTCAACTTTTGTTGTTGAAAAATTGGATTATCGATTGTTTTATTAATTGTTGCACCCCTGGTTTACTTTGAGTTCTTCCTTATCTTCCTTATCTCCCTTATTCAGTTTTCTATGTGAAGCGCAGCAGCAGTGGTGGCTCCTATGGGTTGCTATGGAGACTTGGCCGAATCCAGTTCAGCTGCCCTAGTCGGGATCTCAGAGATCAGTGGACAACACAACTACGAGCTGCCCTCAAAACTCACAGTAAGGACGCAACTCTCCATTCATTTCTTAGCCATTAGAAGAATATAGCTGACCTGTTCTGACATCACAATGATGAGTCGACCAGCTCAGTGTTCTCAACAGGCCTTAACTGGGCCGTCCCTGATGTCATCAATATTAAGCCCAGATCTGGTAATGCCCATACATGGACATATATTGTGTCAGTCTCATGTGATCTATGACGTCAAACTATGATGTCAGACGTCAGTCATCTCCTTATTTGGCAAGATATGGCCACATTTTGTCCAACATTTTTGGTCAAAGTTGATCCCATGCCAAAGCTAGAGTTAGAGCTCGATCGATGCCAGATGTTTGGGTCCGATGCTGATCCCGATTTTGGAAATTCCACATTTTATCCAAACATGCAGAATCTTGTAATCAATTTGAAAAAGTGAAACCAGAGACTTAACCAGAGATCTATACTCTATAGATCTATAATCTATACTATTTCCACTATCACTAACAGTCCCTTGAGGGCAGTGTACTGTAACTGTCCTACAGTGTTTTGTTTGAAACTGTTGTGTGGTTATCTGTCATCACCAGGCCCTCTGCGGCCTCACAGACTGTTGGTGTTCATCAACCCATTTGGAGGAAAGAAGAGAGGAAGAAAGATCTACCATTCTGTGGTTGCCCCCCTGTTTGAGCTGGCTGGTATCAGCTGTCATGTCGTTGGTAAGACAAGACCACGTACCTCTGTGACACATTACATCACCATTGAAGGTTTTCAATAGTCTATCTATCTATAGCCTAAATGCACAGCATCTCTGTGTATCTGCCTGTGTGATGGGAAGGGAAGTCGATAGGATCAGTATATATACATACCGGTATACATATATATACATATATGGAGATGATATCAGACAGACATACAGCAGACATACAGCCTCCAGGTTTGTATAACGCTTTAAATTAGGGGCCCATTGTGAGGCCCTCTGAGAGGTCCAATATTGCCCGTGACATGTTTAGAAATACGTTAATTCATACTACTGTACCTCTAACAACACCACTGCTTGGCGAAACTGATGGCTTCTTGTAACAATAGAGGCAGTTATCTCCCCCCCCCCCCCTCGCTGCTGACTGTACCTGTGAAAGTCTATGGTGGACAAACTTGTTCGTGTGAGAACAATTGCCATGGCCATGGTCAGTTAGCATACTGGTTGACCATGGCCTCTCTCACAATGGAAGCTCGTTTCCATTGTGTTGGACCACACTGGAAACAAGCTTCAGATTTCTTTGTTTTAATTTTCTCCATTTGTCCATTAATGGATATTGGTAGATTACGCCAATACAAATATTCTATTCGCATATTCAATTACTCAAAGATGCTTGTAATTCGTGTGGTAATTCTTCCTTCGCTTCTGTTGTATAGTGACCGAGCGGGCAAACCATGCCAGAGATCACCTACTGAAGAAAGACCTGACAGGCTTTGACGGGTAAGACCTTGTCCTCCATGTGGGTGTAACCGACACAGTGGAATGAGGAGCATTACAGCTGAACTGCACTCATAGGTGGATTTATGACAGAAACTCTTGTGTTTGCTCACAACAGAGTGGTATGTGTGGGCGGGGACGGAATGTTCAGCGAAATACTGCACGGCCTGATTGGACGGACGCAACAGGAGGCGGGCCTATCGGAGAATGATCCCACCGTGACTTTACAGCCCTGTGACCTTCACATCGGGATAGTTCCTGCTGGTAACAGATGCTGTGACGCACACGGCAGTATATCAGCCCATAAATACATATTTTAAAATGTTGCTTTGAGTGGCGCTTTCATCGTGTTGTGTTGTGTTGTGCCTACAGGCTCTACAGACTGTGTGTGTTTTGCCACTGTGGGAGTGAATGATCCCACTACATCAGCTTTGCACATCATCATTGGTAAGAAATCGTTCAGGGTTCGATTTGCAAAAGAAAATAGTGGGCTTCCATTTTCTTAACTACTTCCCTACAGGTATATGGTGTACTGTATGTACTTCTCATATGTATATGACATCTCCAAAAAGTTAGCGACCCCCACAGCCACAACACCTGAGGGAGCGCAAACAACGATCTGATAACACAAACCCATAAGACAAATATGGGTAAATTCTGCTTCTACAACACTGCCACACAGGTGTGGAATTTCTTGACTACCTCCCTTAAAGGTTAAATGACATTCTGTTTTTACCAATCATAAAAGTCTTTGCCCTGGTCCTAAAAACATGTTTTAAAATGTTTAAACTTGAAAATCCACTCCATGGAGCCATGGTCTCTCTCTCTGTTTAGGTGTCATGAAAAACGGTCTGTTCACCTGAAATACTCTATAATCACCACCAGGGGAGCCTCTCTCTCCCACTCATTCTAACAAATATTAGTATAGCTTGAGTACAATTTTGAATATTTGTACTTTACTTGAGTATTTCCAATTTTCAATTCTTATACTTCTACTCCACTACATCTCAGAGGCAAATGCACTTTATCTCTCCACTACAATCATTTGGATTTTGATTATTAATACAAATCACTCACTTCAGCCAGCAGTTCTCAAACTGGTACCCAAAGTGGCCACTGGCCACTGGCCACACACGCACGCACGCTCACACACACGACACACACACACACACACACACACACACACACACACACACACACACACACACACACACACACACACACACACAGAGGTCCGCCCAGCTCCAACACAATGACCGAGAGATGCATGCTCGCAGACGCGATGCATGTGTTTCGCTGCTTTGCTTTGAGACACACTGTGACACACACACACACACACACACACACACACACACACACACACACACACACTGACACACAGAGGCTGAGCTGAGCCCTGACGAGGCACACACTAAACAGCATCGAGAGTCGCGAGTGTTTTTTTCTTCCCCGGGACCGACGTTACCGGATCTCTGTGGTTACATCTGTACCCCCGCGGAGTTCAATTTAGACCGTACGCGGTAACGTTATAGCTCTGCTTCGCGCTGCAGAAACACTTCACGGTCCTTCTGTAGTTATTATAGTAACATATTTTGTCTAAATGCCTCCGTTTAGAGAACCACCTATTGCTTGTGTTATCATAGCGTTTTACTGTCTGCTCTCCGAGTCGCCGTGCCCGTGTGTGTGGAGGGAGGACAGGGCAGCGTGGAGTTATAGTCGGCTGCTCCACGGTCCACGGAGCTCTGCCCCCGGGAAAAGTGCGCTGTCCTCGGGGACTCGGTGATGAGGAGGGAGGCGCTGTCCACGGACCCAGCCAGGGCTGAAAATACATAGCGATATATAGCGATTTTCATTATTTCACAAAAGCATAAACTGACTACTTGATATGAAGGATATTGATGTAAATAAGATATCCGAATGGGTAAATATATTTTGTATGCCCATATTTACAATTAAAGGATAATATAATGTAAGAGGTCACTTCCTCAAAACTTGGGCTGTGGAGAAATACCTGAGAAATACAGACAGGGACACTGGGAGAGGGGAGAGAGGAGGGGGAGGGGGGGGGGTGAATCGACTGACGACGTATGAGTCCAGTATCCAATGAACTGCGCGTTTGAGACTCATTATGCAGAAACCAGCACAAACACACAGATAGCAGGAAAACCACTGCATGTCAAAAGTTGCGTTTTTTTTGGTGTAATTGAGGCCAGGAAACATTAAAAAAAGCATAAAAAACTCAAAATTTATTTTTGGATGTCACCACCCCTTTAAAACATGTAGCTCGCTGGCATCCTTCAAAACTACCCTGAAAACTCACAATTCAGAAGGCCAGAGACGGAGGTAGTTATCACTTCTCCCATATAGACAGGCGAGAAGTGAGCACCCCCCTCCCCCTTAGTGTTTTTATAACTGCGATATTATTGAATGTTTTCTTTGCTTGCTATTTGTTATGTCCATAAATTGAATACCAAGGACTTCCAATGTAAAAAAGACTGTAAAAGGACTTATTTGGGATGTTCCTTTTAGGCAGGGTGTTTAATTGTACTTGGACTGTACTACATTTCTATTGTATTGACTATACTTGTACTGTTCTCCATTTTTGTCTAATAAAATAATCAATCAATCAATCAATCAAACAAACAAACAAACATACAGTGACAACAGATGATTTACGAGCTCATAATGTGTCACATCATGTGAGCTTGTGAATGTACTTTTTTTTTAATTTTTTTCTATTTTTGAATTGAAAAAGAAAATGTGGCCCATAGTAGGGATGTCAGGTTTAATGTGGTAATATATATTCTTTTAATGAATTAGTTAAATTGTGATCGTATCAAACATAAACACATTCTACAGTCTAGATCTGAATTTAATTCAGTCCAGAACCAGGGATACATTATAACACCCCCCCCCCCCCCCCCCATGCCCCCAGCAAATCAAACCCTGGTTATATTTCCCTTGCATATACCACTACATCAATATAATAATCCCCATTCCCCACACAGAATCAGTTAGTTCCTGAATTGATGGAAATCACTTGAATCCGGAGCCCTTTCTTCCATGCTGAGAGGCCTAGACTCACTTATTTGGTCTTCTGTGTATTTTAAAACACCCTGCAGGAGATTCTCAACCTCTGGATGTGTGTTCTGTCCACCACCCCTCTGCTCTGGTCCGCTACTCTGTGTCTCTGTTGGGATATGGCTTCTATGGAGACGTGCTGGCAGAGAGCGAGAGACACCGCTGGATGGGACCTCTCAGATATGACTTTTCAGGTATGGCGTGCCCGAGATGTCTGATCTACAAGCTCACTTTGGGACCTTGTAGATCGGCTATTTTCACTGCTTTCTATTCTATTTAGCTTAAACTAATGCGAGGAATGGAGATGATGGCATTTGTTTTGTGAAGGTTATATTTTTGGGATACATTTTTAGACTGTACATGGCAGAGATACAGTGGGAAGAAGATCAGGGACAGAGGTCGGTAGGAGACTTACAAAATATGAACCTGAGAATGACAACAATTATGTATTATACACACATGTTGACACAAATGGGCAGCCCTGATTGCAATCTCATTGTTTTCTTAACTCATTCTGTGCCTATCCCGAACATGTTCGGGATATGTTCAATCCAAAACAATTTTTTTTAATTAATTGACTTACCCTGAGCTGCTTGTAGAGTCGTTGGTGGTCCTGGCTCGTCCTACGCTAGCCATTTTACATGGTCCGACAATATATTCCATTAAAAATGGTTTAAAATACATTTTTGAGACCCCCAATGTTCACCGAATGTTCAGCGCCGCTTCCGGAACGTAGTCCAGTGTGCCTATCCCGAACATGTTCAGGATTTTTAATGAAATGAATAAAATGATCCGAGGCCTTCTGAAGCCTGAGCCTAAATTTAAAATCCAGTGGTCCAAATCCTGGGGAAGCCATGCCGGCCGTGAGCCGCGAACGTAGCCGCGAATCGCCGCCGAATCCAATGAAAAACCACATCTTTGGAGGCCCATATCTCTGGATTGTGTTTTTAGGGATGTGGCGCGAGGTTTATTTACGGCGAAATCGCCGAAAAATGATCTTTAAAATGACAAAATGGGAATAGCTATTCTGTTAGCATTATCATCCGGGACATTTCCATGACGTGCACGAACGTGAGCACGCGCGTCACTGCAACGTGAGTCCCCGGATGCTAATGCAGTCCCCTATGGGAGAAAGTCTGGCATTCTTTGGCGCCATCTAGGGGCTGGCACTGGTAGGGTTAAGTGGAGAGTTCACTGCAGGGTTTCGAAACATTTTAATGTCCAGCTGCAGACTCCCATAAGAGAAGATTTGTGTTGTTACATTTTGTAAAAAGGTCAAATGTGTCATCATTTTTCAAGATTTTTCAAACTCACTGGAGCTCCCTCAAGGACCCCTAATGGTTCCCGGACTGCACTTTGAGAACCGCTGAGTTACTGTACATGAAGTCTTTGAAATTGCATACAGTGTATACAGAACATGTTTATTCCTCCCTGTTCTTTCCTTAGGTTTTATGGTGTACCTGAGTAACAGGACCTATGCAGGCATAGTTCACTACATTCCAGCAGACCAGCCACTCTCCAGCCCCAGGGACAACACACGCTGCCTGTCTGGGTAACGAAAATACTACTGCCAATATTATAATATTTTAATATAATACTAGAAGGATGCAATTCTGGGAAATTTCAAGTGTGTTTGTCGTTTTGTTGTTCCGATGAAGCCGGTCGATTTGACATTATGACTCAAGTGTGTGCCGTCAAAACTGGAAGGCTGTAGTCTGGCAAACTTTTGGGGTTACCCTATGAAGTTGGGCAAGTACTATAGTGGGTTGCCATAATTATTACAGGTATGTTGTTTAGATATATGCCAAATTGACCTTGTACCTTGATTACAACACATTTGTGAATTGACGGAACACCTATTTATGCCCAATACCAATCCCAGAAATGTAGGAGCTGACATTACAGGCCGGGAACACATTTTACAGCAACGTATTTGTTTTTGTAATCTTTGAATAATATTTGACTTTTTTCAGAAAACCTAGGTCAGGGCAGGCCAAAGAAACAAAGATTAACCTAGTTTTCAGGACACAGTCAATTCCCCTCATGGGAATGTGGGAAAGTGTTGCATCATAATTGCATGAGTGCCCCAGACATGGTCTCAGTTCACAGTTTGCTCATCATCGTTGTTGCCACATGCAACAGAGACTCAGGTGTTGGGTTTACCTTAAGGAGGGCAGGAACCATGCCAACGCTAGGGGAACTTGATCTTGAAGAAAGATGAGCTAGAGTGTGAGAGTATTCATGTGTCTTTGTCTGGCTGTTGCTGAGTAGAAGGTAAATGCATATACAATAGGAATCCAAGGAAATTTGGTTTGTTACCCAGTGCTTGTACTACAATACAACATAGTACGACGTGTCTCCAAGCTAACGCATTGAATCGTGACACATTAGCTTGAATACCAGTTCTTGTCGGCAAGTGACACAGGTATTTGATACAGAATTATTTGGGTGTCCCACTGAAAGATATTCATGTGTGTTGTTTAGGTGCAGTGTGTGTTCAAGGAGCACCGAGAAGCTGTTTCCCCCGTCTTCAGATTGTGGCTCACTGTACAGCTCCCATTACAGCCAAGTCACTAATGATTCAGAAGGTAACAAGGCAAGATGGAACGACACATATACAGTACTCACTCCCAAATAGTACTACTACTATAGTGACCACCAAACGTTTGACGTGACGCGGGTCCCGTCAACGTCATTTGACGCTGTCTCTGTCACTTCCGCATTCCTGGAACGCGGAAGTGCCATTTTCAAACTGAAGACGTACAAGTGCTACGGCTCCGCTGAAAAACTGTATAAATGACGGGCTGAAGCGGACTTGAGCAACGAGAGGCACCACCGAGCGACCCGTCAGATGAGGGAGTCCCTGTGCTGAACGTTGCGAAGTCCGCACACACAAACAACATTAACAATGGCTGAAATGCATCATCCCATCTATCTCTCTGTCTCTCTCCAGGTGCTGGATGGGTGAGAGTGGAGGGCAGGTTCAGGTGTGTGGCTCTCACATGCATGTCCAGCTCCTGTCCCAAAAGTCCTCTGGGTCTGTCTCCCTCTGCTCACCTGGCCGATGGGACGGCGGACCTCATCCTGGTGCGGGAGACTCACCCACTAGGTTTCCTCACCTTCCTCCACAGACACACTACCGCAGAGGACCAGGTACTGTATAGTGTCTGCCACAACATTGTGACACTGAAACAGGAACACATTATCTATAGATGAGGTACTGTACAGTAACTGCTAAGTCCACATAGCAAAGAACCTAGACCCTTATAGAAAGCTAAAGTTGTTGTGTTCCATTAGCCTGATTTCAGACTCTGCGCTGGAGCTTGAGTCTGATGTTGTCCCTATTCTATTTGATTTAAAAGGGGAGGGGATTTAAAATTTGAAATTCCCAATCACAAGAGATCTGGTGGGAGGGGTTGTGTTTGACTTGTGTACACAAAACATTCCCCCTCCCCCTGTATGACAGGCATCAAGTTGTTGTCTTTGATGTTTCATTGATTAGAGAGAAGCACTAACGAGCTATTTACACTTGTATGGCTCAATCAATGACTGCAGTTCAGAACCCCTTTGAAGTTCAAAGGGAGCAATTAATAGCTCTGGTGAGCCACCCCTCCCTCCACTGTTTCTGTTGATTTTCAAAAGTTAGACCCACCCCTCCTCCGTCTTGCATTGATTTCATTGGTCGGTGCGCCAAGACACCGATAGAAAGAGACGCGTCATATGACAAAACCAGACCAAGAGAAGCAGTCCACTCAGAGAGTGGGCGGGTCTATTGGCTGGAGCCAGGCAAGTGTTCCATAGACCTTCTTTTAGAGAGGCTTGTTAAAAAAATCACACCGGTATGAAGTGAAGTGAGCGGTTGAAAATACTGTTCCTGAAGAAATAGTGGGTTCGAGTAGCACAGAATTTGGTGTCGTCATAGAGGTAGGGGGTTTAATCCATTTAGACTGGGAATTACTTATTATGCTTTATTTTGTGCTTTAACTGTTCTGCTGCTGTTGACGACGCTCACCGTCATTGAAAGGGTTAATACCATGGCGCCGTTGACGGTACTGTATATACAGTAAAGATATTATTACTTACTGTACGTCGCTCCGGTCCCGCCCGCATCGGTAATGTCCGCGATTTGTTTACAACGCACGTCGGGCGTGCACGCGAAGTGAAGCTCCTCCATAGTAAATCCATTGAGAGGCCCATAAAGACACTTCAATAACTCATAAAAGACATTTGTATACAAAGAGGGGTCTCCACTCTGCACACTCTAGACTCGGGATGGGCGCAGCCATGTTTCCCTTCTGGACCCACACTGTCATGTGACTAGATGACGTAATCGTTGCCGTCAAGTGATAATCCAAAAAAACAAAAACAACCCCCTTCCAGCCCTTCAAAATAATAGCGGCGGCCTATGGAGGAAACGGCGTGGCACCGAGGCACCAAGCAAACCTTCAGATTAAGAGGCAGTAGTTGTGTTAACTATTGAAAAATAGCAGATATACAAGCTCACAGCACGGTACAGAGTGCCGCACTGCGAGCTTGTAGATCTGTTATTTTTGAAAAACCTTTTGCTATGTCAGTGCTGCTCAAACCTTTTCATGTGAAGGACCCCCAACATGATATGTATCTCAAAATAATTAGTTCCAGGGACCCCCCAGAAGCAAAAGTTTTAGTTATAAATGTTCGCTTAAAAAATACATACAGTATATTCAAAGATTTGCACACATTTTCACAACCTTTCAAAAATAGAAGATCTACAAGCTCGCAGCACGGCACCGAGTGCCGCGCTGTGATGATGATGAAGCGTATGAAGCGTATGATGATGATGTATGGACCCACATGATGTCACAGGGGGCATATTGTCCAGTCAGAAAAGGGACATACGGACAGGGGATGTACATACCGGTATACACATGGACAGTGTATACTTATTACATATTACACACAAAGTCACGTACTGGAGCGGCTAGCACCCGCACAAAAACAATCAGTATCTCTAAATGTATAGGTTTTACATCACACCTCACACACCAAGGTGTTGTTGAATTTCCAAATGAATTGATGTTGCTGAACCAAGTATGTTTACATGAGAATGCATTGCTCTCATAGAAGGAAAACAAAAGACATATACCAGTAAGACTTAATCGGGAGATAAGTGACCTAGTCCAGGCGTTTCGGGCAGTATTTTGATGTAATCGTGCACTTTATGAAAGAAGCATGAAATTTGGCACACAGTTAGAACATGCCATATGGAACATTTTTGGCTATAGGGGCATCGCAGATTTGTCTTGGGAAACTTGTGGGAGCCAATTAAAGTTGGGCTCTCATAGACTTTACTATAGAGTAAAATAATACCAAAAATATATACGCTTTAAGTAGCATGTAATTGTAAGGGGTCAAACTAGGTGTTTTTTGGGATTCTGAATCCAATGCAAACATTTGTTTTGTAGGAAAAACATTCCTTGGGCTAAAAACGGACCACATAAAACTATGGTTTAGTGATGAGTCATCACTTTTCAAAGTTTTGTGGCGGCCGTTTCTCGGAAAGGAATGTTTTTCGTGCAAAATAAATGCTTGCATTGGATTCAGAATCCCGAATAACACCTAGTTTGACCCCTCACATGCTACTTAAAGCATATTTATTTTTTGTATTATTTGACTCTATAGTAAAGTCTATGAGAGCAACTTTGATTGGCTCCCACAAGTTTCCCAAGACAAATCTGCGATGCATGTTCCATATGGCATGTTCTAACTGTGTGCCAAATGTCATGCTTCTTTCATAAAGTGCACAATGTTTTTGCGCTCGGACTAACCGTCATGTTGCATACACAAACTTTAGAAGGCAATCGTAGCCAGGGAATATGGGAAATGGGACAGATCCATGTTGATGACATGACTTTAGAGATACTGTGTACCACTTTGCGTGATTTTAGGCCAAAATCATCTGTAGGAGCAGTGTCCAAAAATGTGTTTAGCAAAAATTGGCCTGATGGTGGCGCTAGAAGAGGGCCATGTGAGAAATCAGGTGCCAGATAGAGTAGGGGCAAAAGTGTGACGGACAGACGGACAGCCAAAAAATATTTTTTTAGTAGATACTATAGTAGTAACACCGGATGGATAGCTTCCACTCCACTCGATTGGCTAGTTCCACCACATACTTGAGACAGGTATCCCATAGCCTGGAGGGACAGTGAGATTATGTATTCACACAAATTCTATAACATAGTTGTCATTGACACACTGGAATAGAGCGTTTATTTCTTTGGCCTACTGGCAGCGTGCGCGCACGCACACACACACACACACACACACACACACACACACACACACACACACACACACACACACACACACACACACACACACACACACACACACACACACACACACACACCACACACACACAAGTATAAAGCTAAAAATAGGAATATAAAGGAGCATCATACAGTATAATATAATAGTATAATATACAGTATTATAGCTGCGAGCGTCAGAGCTCCATAAGGACAATGACCAACCATAGACCATAGGAGTTAATATCTGTATTGTATCTTCTCTGTCTTTTAACATGTCTTAGTTCGATCTGCCCTTCGTGGAGGTTCACCGTGTGAAGGCCATCCGTTTCTCTCTCCCTCCGGGCGAAGAGGAGGATGAGGATGAGGAGTGGGCAGCGGGTGGAGGGACAGCTGAACAAAGCAGCGAGACCAAGAGCAGCGATGGATCCCAGCAGCATCTGGCGGGGGGAGAGGCGGCACGAGGGATGGGAAACGACAAGAAGAAGAAGCAGAAGAATGAACTGCTTTGTGGACTGTGCTGTAGCAAGTCGCCTTCAGTCTCCGTGTGGAACTGTGATGGAGAGATCCTGCCTTTCACAGAGATTTCCTGCAGGTGAGGAATTGATCAAAGTTTATAATTGTGACCGTAGGTCGCAGTTTACCTAGTATGTGAACGGTCACAGCTTGCCCGTATGTATCTCTGTCTGTCTATAACGCCTGACTCTGTGGTTCTATGGGTTTGTCGTTCTGACATCATGCTTTGATGTCACTGTGATGTCAGGGGAACCACTCTTAACAGAATGGGTTTGCCGCTCTGACATCACACTCTGGCTTCACTGTGGAGTCAAACTAACAGAATCACTTTTATGCCCAGATATGGAGTTCCCTGATGTCATCAATATTAAGCCCATATCTAACAGGACTTCATATGGGAATGCCCATATGGGTACCAAGGGTCTCCATATATGGGTAACTGGTCAGATATACATCACTGGCCAGATGGCCAAGAATTGGGGCGTCTTACTAGTATGTGAACCGTCACAGCTAGACCGTATCTCTGTCTGTCTGTCTATAACGCCTGACACTGTGGTTCCCCTGACACATCACTGTGATATCACAGGTGATATACATCACTGGCCAGATGGCCAAGACATGGCCCATATTTGTGTGGCTGGTTCAGACAGGGATCTCCATGTATGGGCATAAAAGGGATTGTATGTATGATGTCAGATGATTTTCACATTACGAATAACTGTAAGCATGTTTGGGGTCTCACAGCATATCTCCATGGATCTCCATATATGTGTACCAGGGGTCTCCATATATGGGTAACTGGTCCGATATACATCACTGGCCACATGGCCAAGACATGGCGCGACCTCGTGTCGCCCTGAGGCGTCTTTCTAGTAGTTTGTGCTGAATATCAGGTCAGATACTAATGTCACTGGGGCCAAAGACAGGCTTGAGAGACCTCCCCTATAAAACCCTGTTAAATCCCCACTTTCTTACGGTTTTGTACTTCACTGTGGAAAGAATTGAGTTTAATTTAATTGATGGAGGCACCCAATTCTAGTTGTAAACCAGCATCAAGTGGGGACACCAGAAAAAAGATCATTAAACACAAGTTACAAGGGTCTCACTTACTTTATATGTTTAAGCTGCTATATTCACAATGGCATCATGTAGGCCTACCATTCTGCCAGTCGTTCATCTGCCATGCTGTTTTTTTCTCCCTTAGGATCCATGGTCAATTGGTGCGTCTCTATGCTCGGGGCATTGAGGACGGAGCAGCTATCCAGAACCGTAGAGAGGGGACCAGGAATTGCGAAGGGATTCGTGTTCTTCACAACTAATGTTTGTTCAGTTGTGCACTAGGTTCACCTCATGAGTGAATGATGATGGGATAATGTGGGTTGAAGGAAAGGGAAATGGAGAATGTATCAACGCTATAAACAACCAAGCAACCAAGCCTTCGTTTTCCGTACACTGTAATTTTTTAAAAAGTAGGTTTTAGCAACAATATAAAACCTATTTATTATTTGTATTTATTCTGAATGTGTGTTTGATGTAAATGGCCGATCCATGATATATACGTACTAATGATATACTTTATTGTGATAATGTTTTCTACACAAAATTGTCACTTGAATTTGATTATGTGCTGTATTGTATGGTTTTGGCTTCAGTCAATATATTTATGTTATGAGTGTCCAGGTCAGGGACATTGTTGCACATGCTAACAGAGACCAAAGACCCGTTGAATAAAAACATTTTAAAGTTCATATTTAGTTTTAGTTTTATTTTTCAGTCAAAACAGACATCCTGGCTATTTCATGACGGGACCATTATCCGTGGCCACCAGAAACACCAGCTAACATTGGATAATCGCATGTAACACATGTTAGCCTTTGGGCCACTCTCCTTCCTCTGGTTTACCAATGCCTGGCAGGTGCACAGAGCAATCACTCTGTCTGTCATTTACTGTTTTGTGTGTGCGCGTGCGTGTGTGCGTGTGTGTGTGTGGACGGGGCCCCCCAGCTAGGCCATGTACCTGGTAGAGACAGACACGGGAAAAAGTATCAGTCAGCAGCAGAGGGCTTAAAGCAGACAGGGGTCAGGGCTGACTAACTGGAATGTGCACTCACAGTCTGGTGAGGAAGTAATGATCATTGTGTGAAATCTACTTCATGCCATATAAAGGAAACCATATATAAATGAAATGTGTGTTTTAAGGCAGAGGTCTTCAACGTTTTCAGGCCAAGGACCCCTTAGCTGAGAGAGAGATGAAGCAGTGACCCCCTCTAAATATTGTATAAATGTGTGATGCAGATTTTCATCGATTTCAGAGATAGATTCATAGACTTGTTTGACAGCAGTGTCATCAGTCTATGTGTATTTTCAGACATTTAACCACTTAAATCATCTATATTTTGTAAACATGACCTACAGTATCACTATGTACTGCTATTTTTCCCCTAGCTGATCTACAAGCTCACAACGCCTTGCAGCACGAGGCGTTGTGAGCTTGTAGATCTGCTATTTTTGGCTACAGTTCTCAGAATATGGACACTAGGGTGAAGTGGTTAATATAAAAAGGATTGGAAGATTTGGAGGACCCCCTGTAGTAACTCTGAGGACCCCCTAGGGGTCCCGGGACCCCCTGTTGAAGACCCCATGTTTTAAGGTGTTCAGCAGTGTAAATTTGAGTTGAGACCCAAACTTACCTAAATCAAGTTGACTGTTCAAGTTCCTGTCTTTTCCCTGGTCTGTCTTTGTACTGTAGGTATTGCAATACTTTAAACCCATGAGTAATGGTCAGAGGAGAACCACTTTGTATACTGTACATGTTACTACTGAACCA
This sequence comes from Nannobrachium achirus, assembly GCF_963921795.1. Classification (NCBI taxonomy): domain Eukaryota; kingdom Metazoa; phylum Chordata; class Actinopteri; order Myctophiformes; family Myctophidae; genus Nannobrachium; species Nannobrachium achirus. The sequence goes on along the minus strand of NC_137818.1, from coordinate 31,175,458 downwards.
GGTCAACCGGTTTCCAGGTCAATGTAATACTACTTCAAAAGACAATACTGTATGCTGTGGAACAGAAGTTACTTCGGTATCACTATAAATGAATTGTTGACAGTAAACACTGGACCACTGAGGAGCACAGAACACAGTTCTTGGAATTCATGTGACTTCACTGTAGCTGGAAATGGCATTCCACTATAGGAGAGTAATGCCTGATATATACTTGGTTGTGTGCCATGTCATGCACCAATAATAGCAGCTCTACAAGCTCACAACTCATCACATTGCGACACATTGTGAGCTTGTAGAGATGATATTTTCAGTGCGTGACACAGGCATTCGACTAAAGACTAAATGTACACATATACCGTAAGTTTATAATGTATTATACAGCATGCTGTACACAGTAAAAATCATTTTAACTGCCCTTAAGGGTCCATTTATTTATTTATTTTAGATTTATTTTTGGGCTTTTAATCTCTTTATTGATAGTGGAGTGTAGTCAGAGAGGAAATGGGGAGAGAGAGATGAGGAGTGACACGCAGCAAAGGCCGTCGGACTCGAACCTGCGACACGCTGTCCGGCTACTTTGGAGCCGATGTGCCCCGACCGCTAGGCCAGTGGTCTGGCACTCATTGTTTGACTTACGCTGGTTAGGACTCAACTCAAATGTATATTGTACAGCCCTTAAGCAGTGACATCCACACAGCAGTGAGCATAAAGTACAGGCACCATATGAATGAACTGCAAACTGTCATTTATTCAGCCATGCTATTTCACACACGAAAACACAAAAGTAATTGCAATGATTTTACATTTCCAGAATCATACTTTGTGGCTTAATCTTCTGGCAAAAAGCAGTGAGGTTTCTTTCCATGCAGTGTGGGGAAAAAAGCAGCAGTGAAGGATTGAAGTGAATATCATTCACTGTAAGTTGTAAACAAGCCTACACTCTGGTTACGTGTGTGTGTGTAATAATCATGCAGTGTGGGGCTTCACCCACTTGTATCTTCCTTCATAGCGGAATCCCACCCTCCTCACAAGGTCATCTGCTTCATTAGGACCACGACTGGTGACAGGACAGAGAAAACAGGATACATATTTTATATGTCACAGTGTTTTTGAGGTAGCAGTGAGATTGGGACCGGAGCGCTCGTTTTGTAGTTCACCTTATGGGCAGATTTTAGCCCATCGTAGCTCACGCATGGTCGTAGAGACCTAGCCCCAGCCGCCATGTTCCCGTGTTTACATGTGTTCGGGCAGAGCGACTTATTTAGCCCCCTACAACTACACCATCATTCAGATTTCACAAAGTGATTAATGAAGTCTCACTCCTGTCTAAATACGGTACGGCATTCTATAATTACCCGTATCCTCCGTGTTCTTAAATAAGAAGCCTTTTTATCCGATCGCATTCTGTTTTCCCATGTATTTCCTGGCGTTCCCCATGCGCACCAACCCCACTGAGATAAACAGACAGTGATTGGATAAAAAGGCTTCTTATTAAAGAAAACTGAGGATACGAAAATAGCAGATCTAAAGGTCCCAAGTCGCGATTCAAACCGCTGTGAGCTTGCAGATTGGCTATTTGCCCGACACAGTTGTAGGCGATTAATCAATTTAATTGATTATATAAAAGCAATAATGTGTTTTCACATTCATTCCTTGATATATTTATTTATACATAAAAATTCATTATCAAAAAACACGTGTCTAGATTATTCACATAATCAAAAAATGATTGAAGAATCGATTGAATAATAGCACAAATAATCAATAATTGCAGCCTTAACATACTTTATAAATCAATTGCTACGATTGCTTTGATTCTGTGTTTCAACAGATAAGGTGCTGACACATTGCATGCGTTGAGTGGCTACACATCAAAACCTGTTGACCCATCTCTCAGAGCTTGGTTCTATTTTGGGGTGTCGCACAGACCATCAACGCAGACAGGTACCCTCTTTTTGAGCGGTGGTAAACCGCTCCATAGAGTGGCTGTGCGTGTGTCTGTAGCCTTTTTCCTCAGCGTTTTGCCATAGAAAAACGTGTGTGTGTAGCATAGCCTGTACATCCTAGACTCAAATCCTAGTCTGAAGACGTTATGCAAGCACGACCACCGCTCACTTCACATTGGGTGTGATTTTATTTCTTGAAGCACGACAGTGACAGTGTGTCTTCGCCTTAAGCAATACCTACCCTCCATATATGTAGGGGATGGGACGTATCTTCTCTTCCTCCATTTGATGAAGGAGAGGGGTGAAAATTCTCCAGGCCTCCCGCAGCTCATCACTGGGACAGAGGAGGAGTCAGTAGTTTAGTGGGAAAATGTTGCATGATGACAAAATACAAAGATCACTTACCTGCGAACAAAGTGCATCTGATTGCCACAGAAGACATCCAGTATCAGTCTCTCGTATGCATCTGGGAGCTTCACATCCTGGGGAATGTGACATCAGACCCACTGTTATTTGCATCTGCCCTTACATAAAAGCAGATACAACCCATATTACAACTCAAAGGCAAAAAGCAGAAACATACTACTTTTTGGGCATTTTAAAGAACAAATGTTATGACTCCTTAGTATTTAGATTTCATATACTGTACAGTAAAGAAAAACACCTGCACACTGGATAGCTGCTCTAAGATTTAGAGAGGTTTCAAATCCGACCTGATGCACTTTACTGCATGTCACCCCCCTTTTCCTGTCTCTCTGTTCACTGTATCTATCTGAAATAAAGCATTAAATGCCCCAAAAAATAAAACAAAACAAAACATGAAAAGAAAGTGTTAAATAAAACATAAACGTCTCTTGGAGAGGGTTCACTGAGTTCGTATTGTTGTTCTTGTATATATCATGTGATTTAAACTCAAACCAAAAATTAAATATTCAAAAAAACAACAAAGTCATTCTTATTCCCCATTCCAAGTAATTTCCTTTACAAATATCTGCTTTCTGTAGTTCTCCCATGACTGTCTGTTCTTTTCTCAAAGCATCCCTTTACTTCAGAATGAATTCATGAAGATTAAATGGGTGTAGAGGTTTGTGTTCTTAGAGATCTTCTTTGCAGTCATGTCTAGCCGTGGGGCATTTCATTTGGTACTAGAGTTCGCCATTCTCCTGTATAATTCTGCATAGTTCCTGGTTCCTTTTAGTGGGCCTTGTCATTCATTCTGTTCTTTCATGACGGTCAGTTCCCACCTGATGCTGTTTGGGAGTCCCGACTGCTCCAGACCGTACTGCATAACTGCAAGCTTGCAAAACGTCTTCAGACTAGGACTTAAGTCTAAGATGTACAGATCATCTGTCGTGTATCTATATCCTCCGAAGAGGACGATACGATCTCCCACCATGCAACAGCACATATTAGTCATCCTACACGGGCCTTTCCCCTTGGGCTGAAGCTTCTTCCAGGAATATGTCTCTGGATTAAATTTCCATAGATCATTAAAGGTCCGGACCAGATGAAAGTTATGGCCACCAAATACGTACAATTCTCCATTGAAGAAAAAGGCTGAATGACACGCCCGTCTTTCTGGAAGTAGCTGTGCAGAAGGCACACATTCCAGCCAGCTGTTGGTCTCTATGTCAAACACGCTCATGTCATTGTGGTGGTCAGTATAAGTCCTTTTGCCCCCATATACAAACATCTTTGTCCCAATGAAGGTGGCAGAGTGACATGATGAAGCAGGTGCTGGCCTTCCTCTTGCGTCAATTAAAGACCAGACCATTGTAGTGGTGTCCAGCTTGTAGATGTCATCTCTGTCATTGTGTCCATTTGGTACACTTGGCCTGTTGAATCCTCCAAAGATGTACATGCACTTCCCCAGGACACAGGCTGAGTGCTCGCGCCTCATCTGTGGAGCAGTCCCAGACACCTTGGGCCTGAACCACCTGTGGGTGTCGACGTTAAATGCATAAAGCATGTTGCAGTTGTCCCCCCTGACAGTAGACTGGTTGTCATGCTCCTCTATCTCAAAATTCACCATTCCCCCCCAGAGGTAGATTATATCGTCTATCAGCACAGCTGAGTGGCTCATGCACATGGAGGGAACCTCAAGGGAAGGCTTTCCATTTCTAGTCGTCCACGGCTGCAACTTCATCCACCGCAAAGACACTGTGTTGAAGACATGCACATCAATCTGTTCCCTGCTGGAGTTACAGTAACCTCCAAAGGAGTAGACCTTGTGCCCCACTGCCACAGCAGCATGGTTGAACCTCTGTGGTCCTCCTTTCACATGCACCATCCATAAGAACATCGCAGAAAACTATGGCCCTACAAAATAATGAAGTTGTTTTGTGCATACTTCTTATATCGATACAGCAACACAAGCATCACGTGAAGCTTGGCCAGTCCATGAAGCCCAGGGGGTGGGTTGGGCCAATCAGGGAAGCCAATGCCTGCTGCAGTGGCTTTTGTACTACTGTATCTTTATTGTGAAGTTTTCCCATGAAATGGAGGTTTGTGTCTCTGCCAATCATAGTCTAAGTCAAGGGTTCTCAAACATTTTTAGGCCGTGACCCCCAAAATTAAACATAATTGGGGACCCCCACCCTAACAAGCACTTGGAATTGTAGGTATAACATTTAATGTGACTCGGTTCCACAGATAAATATTGTAAAAATAGCTGATCTACATGCTCACAACGCCTCACAGCGCGAGGCGTTGTGAGCATGTATATCTGCTTTGGCCAGTTTGGTATTAAAGCGGTCTTGAAAGTCCTTAAATTGCCACTTTAGAAATGTGCAGATACCATGAGGACCATGAAGAGTCCTATAATGTTCACCAGATATAAAATGCAGAGCAGAATGATAAAGTGTATCATGCACATGAGCCTGGGGTACCTTGTATCTGCTGCGGTATGTCAGGTCCAGCTCTGTCTCCTCTGGGCTGAAGAAGACCCCAGGTTTCTTGGTCATCATCTTCAGGTAGATGGCCTCGTCAGGCTGCACTCGGACCACCAACTCGTTCCTCTGACAGTGCAAGTCAAAAATGTCCCCCGGTACGTCTGTGAACTGGAGACGCACTTCAGCCTTACGTTCATTCAGAGCCTTTCCACAGCGCAGGATGAAAGGAACACCTGAAGAACACATTAATGGACAGATGGACGTGCAGAGAATGTTAGAGAAGCAGGGGCTTAAATGTCTAAAAGGGTCTTTTGTTGACACAAGGAGGCTGTGACACAACTGCGACGTGTTGTGAGCTTGGAGGTCGGCTATTTTCGGTGCTTGATACCACACTGAACTAAGCATTATGAAGTGAATACTGGAGATGTGGCGTAACGGCATGGATTTCTACACAGAGAGGGAAATTCTTTCGGCATAAGATGCTGCATTCAAGTTCAGGAGAGTTTGGACAAGGCAATTAGCCAGTAGCTATGCCCCTCCCCTAAAAGCTTTTGTCCAATGCTAGCTTCAACCGGCAGCTTGCCAAGGCTGTTGCCAAGGCAAACCTTGGCAAGCAGGAAGTCATTCTGAGCTAGCATTGGACAAAAGCTTTTTGGGAGGGGCATAGCTACTGGCTAATTCTCTTCAATGCTGCCTTCAGGTATGGCATGGAAAGAGGGCATTTGCATTTCTTTCACCATAGTAAATGCTGCATTCATGGTCTGGAGAGGGCACTTTTTACAGACGGGTAAAAGGGCAGGGGTTCAAGCCCCCTTTGGACAGATAGATTGTTGGTGGGACAAAAAAGACAGAGGGGGGAAGGACGCAAAATACAGGAGCAGTCACAAAACAAGCCAAACATTACGTCTAGTAAAGTAAGCATTGAATATTAACTTCTGTACAGTATATTGAAAGAGAAAAAAATGATGGATGCCTGCCCATACCGTCCCATCTCTCATTCTGCACGTAGAGCACCGTTGTAGCAAATGTGGGTGTACAGGAGTCTTTGGCGACAGTGGGGTCGTCAAGGTAACCAACCTTGGCCTCACCCTCTCCATGTGGGTCCCCCACATACTGACCCAACACAACATCTGACAGCACAACTGGAGCGATGCACTTCAACACCTTCACCTACAGCACACAACAGCACAGAACAGCAGAAAGACAGAACCAACGTGCAGGTTATGGGTCAACAACATGTAAAAAAAAAATGATAATGAACAAACAACATAAACAAATGGAGCCTCATAAGTCTCTCCTCTCTCTCGCTTTCCCATCTTTAGCCTAGTTGTGCAGCTGTTTAGAATTTATCTTTGAGGCATGAAATGTTGCAAACCTCCATATCTACTTTGCACTCTTGTGTACTTTAATATCCTTGTGCAGGGTCACAGCCTGTCGCTGTCCATCGGTGCTGAACCATTCACCAATCGATGCATGACTACTAGAGTGATGTCCTTGATTTGCTACAGTAACAGTAGGACTATGGACTGGAGCCATACATATAGGTTATTATTTTGTCATAGTTCACAATTATGATGAAAGATGTCTGTGAGGATGGGGCACCCTGATCTGGTTTGGTTTGAATGACTATATGGAGAAATGATTCTGGACAGAGAATTGGTTCAGAGAATGTATTTAAACAAAATCTCCTAAGCAAGGAGGTTGTGAAAGTGTGTCTGCATTCTGCTTTCAGATTCACTCATGCACACAATCACAAAGGATAAGTAGGAAAAGGTTCCTGTTGAGGGCAACCAACCAAGTGGTCTATTATGGTTCGAATCTGGCACTGAACATGCACGATTGCACGTCTCTGTGGCGTGTAAAGTACATGCGCTCCCGACCTGTTTTCTATTAGTCTAGGAGCGTGCACAATGCTTTCATAAATGTTGATGATAATGGGGCTTACATAACTTGATGGGAATCACCAAGTGACTGAATCAGATTGCAATGGTGCTACAACAGGAGTATGTGTACTAAAGGAAAGGTGTCTGCTAACTTACTAAATAGTAAATTGATTGAAATTTTTACATAGAGAGTGGGAGGGAGTGAAAGAGGGGCAGAGTTCATGTCGGAGGTATTAGAGGTAGAAGATGGTTGTCGTTGAGGTAGATTCATCCCTATGCATCCTTAAGCACCATGGACAGTGACACAAAATGGGTCACAACATTGGGGATGGTGTTTTCCTCTGGTGTTTCAGTCCGAGTGTATCAAAGGGTGCGTTCGGAAATGCGCACCGGGTGGCGAGTATTCCTACCGTAGGAGACGGGGTTACATTAATTAGAAGGCGCAGCTTGTGATTGGCTGGAGCGGAGGTCTGGAGCGCTCGGCTGTGGTCACTTGGACTGCGCGGGCGTTTATCGTGGGCTTGCCCAGGCCTTACGGCCTGGGCATAAATATAACGATTGCATTCACCACGGCTTCGTAACTCGCGCGCCGCTCCGCCGGCCGTGCGGCCCTGGCCGTGCGGCCCTGACCAAGGTCCGCTGGCCTTCGCGCCGCTTGCAATGTCGTGGACAATAACTGTGACATCTAACCATAAAACGAGCGCTCTACCACACCCGGTGCGCATTTACGAACGCACCCTTTGATACACTCTGACTGAATCACCAGCAGAAAACACTCTCTCCACAAAATTGACTAGGCCTACACACTTGATCTTGAATCTTAACTTTTGATTGACTGCTGATAAATACATAACGAACACTAGAAGCAGTGCTCTTCCGAGCACAGGTCTCCACCAGGCCGTGTGTCCTGGTGGTGTTACTGTATAATAGGCCAATGTAAAAAGGGTGGCATATGTTCTTCACCATAGATCTTTCATGGAAATCGGACGCTGCATGCATGATTTGAAGCATTGTGTTCCAAAAATGTGTTTTGCTAAAGTCTACCTGCTGGTGGCGCTATAACAGGCCAATGTGAAATGTCACGGTAATCGCAAGCTGCGTTGATGATTTGAAGCATTTTTTTCAAAAACTGAGCAATCCTGCAAACTTTGGAAGCTAATATTAGCCAATCAGGATGGAATATGAAATATCAGACGGATCGGACTTGATCACATGACTATAGAGATACTGTGTACCGATTTGCGTGATTTTTGGATAAAATCTCAAGGAGTAATATCCAAAAATGTGTTTTACATAAGTCGGCCCAAAGGTGGCGCTATAAAAGGCTGATGTGAAAAATGCAGGGCAAAGGTTTATCCTTAGACTCTAGGGAGTGCGCTTACAAAGTTTGAAACTGAACGGTGGAGTTATAGGTAAAACCACAAATTGGCCTGTTATAGCGCCACCATGAGGCTGATTTAAAAAAAAATAAGTGGCATTTCTTCCTCGGCCTAGTGGGAACGTGTGTGCGCGATTTCATGATAATTGCACTTTGCGTTTGGGATTTGAGGCATTTTGTTCAAAACGTCTCAATCCTACAAACTTTGGAAGCCAATCTTAGCCAATCAGGATGGAATATGCAAAATCGGACAGATCTGTGTCGATCACATGACTGTCGAGATACTGCCTACCGATTTGTAGGATTTTTGGACAAAATCTGTAAGAGTAGTGCACAGAAATGTGTTTTGCGAACATCGGCCACTAGGTGGCGCTAGAAAAGGCCCATTTGAAAGATTTAGGGCAGAGGTTCTAGATTGGCATCCAGGGAATGTGTGTGCTCACTTTGGCAGCGACCGGGCCAACGGCGACTGAGATTAGCTGCACACAAACTGCAAGGACACACGGACACACGGACGGACGGACGCACGGACGGACGAAGGGGAAAACATACTCTCCCCCAAGCCTTCGGCTGGTGGAGACAACAAGGAATAAACAGTGAGAAATCAGTTTATAATTACTGTACGTGCAGTGCAGGATCTTTTGAGACCAAGGGCATTGTGTGTTGTGCACATGTTGTATTTCAAACAAGCCCACCAGAACATAACACATACTGCTTAATAATAAAACATCTGTCTCATTTACACAGTGCAAGTCAAGGCCAATTTCTTCTTTACAAACTCACCAGACTATTCTCCCTCTTTTTGCACTGGCAGATCCGTCTAGTTTCCAGGCTATTGTGTTGCAGCTAATCGACAATAAAGAATACACTGTTTGAAACAATTTCAGTGCTTCTGTAATAAATACTGTATGTTCTTTTTCGGGTTGGGTAAAATGGGTTATTAAGGAATATTTTTTCGGGTCAGGTGCACGTGTACGCCTCTCAAAGTTAAATGAACAACACAGAGGATTTTACTGTGTAAAATGCACAAGAAATCAGATGGCTTTAGAACATCAATGTTGAGTCCTTTGGAATGACCTCCGTCAAAAATGATGACTCATTAGAAACCTTCAACCAGCACCTATTCTCATTGTCTTGCAACCTGCGATAATCTACTGTACTGTACTGTATATGTCACAGTGTTTTTGAGACCCAGTGAGATTGAGACCAGGAGTGCTCGTTTTCTATTGACCATGATGGATGCGCAACTTCTCAGGCGACCTTGATCCACGTGAGACACCAACGAGTGAGCGGTAGCGAGCGAGTCGCCATGTTGAGCGTTACGAAGGTCGCATGTAAAAACAGAATAGTAAAAAATGTTGCGGGGACTGCTTCTGCGACCGACTGCCACTCAAAGGGACTAGCTGCACTAGAAAACGAGTGCTCCTAGTCTCAATCTCACTGGGTCTCAAAAACACTGTAACCTATTAACCTCAACCCTTTTGCTGCGTCAACATTTCCACAATTATTTTGTATTTCTTTAACCGTGCTGATTTGCACTGAACGTTTTTTTCTTATCTTTCTATTGTTATGTTCTCCAAATATTTGCTTGTAAAGTGTGATAATGCACTTTAAACTAGAAGCAGTGCTCTTCCGAGCACAGGTCTCCACCAGGCCGTGCGTACTGGTGGTGTTACTGTATAATAGGCCAATGTAAAAAGGGTGGCATATGTTCCTCACCTTAGATCTTTCATGGCAATCGGACGCTGCATGCATGATTTGAAGCATTGTGTTCCAAAAATGTGTTTTGCTAAAGTCTACCTAATGGTGGCGCTATAACAGGCCAATGTGAAAAAGGTAGCATTTGTTCCTTGACCTAGTGGGAATATGTGTGGCAAATTTCACGGTAATCGCAAGCTGCGTTGATGATTTGAGGCATTTTGTTCAAAAGCGGAGCAATCCTGCAAAATTTGGAAGCTAATATTAGCCAATCAGGATGGAATATGAAATATCAGACTGATCAGACTTGATCACATGACTATAGAGATACTGTGTACCGATTTGCGTGATTTTTGCATAAAATCTCAAGGAGTAATATCCAAAAATGTGTTTTACATATGTCGGCCCAAAGGTGGCGCTATAAAAGGCTGATGTGAAAAATGCAGGGCAAAGGTTTATCCTTATAGCCTCTAGGGAGTGCGCTTACAAAGTTTGAAACTGATCGGTGGAGTTATAGGTAAAACCACAAATCGGCCTGTTATAGCGCCACCATGAGGCTGATTTAAAAAAAAATAAGTGGCATTTCTTCCTCGGCCTAGTGGGAACGTGTGTGCGCGATTTCATGATAATTGCACTTTGCGTTTGTGATTTGAGGCATTTTGTTCAAAACGGCTCAATCCTACAAACTTTGGAAGCCAATCTTAGCCAATCAGGATGCAATATGCAAAATCGGACAGATCTGTGTCGATCACATGACTGTCGAGATACTGCCTACCGATTTGTAGGATTTTTGGACAAAATCTGTAAGAGTAGTGCACAGAAATGTGTTTTGCGAACATCGGCCACTAGGTGGCGCTAGAAAAGGCCCATTTGAAAAATGTAGGGCAGAGGTTCTAGATTGGCATCCAGGGAATGTGTGTGCTCACTTTGGCAGCAACCGGGCCAACGGCGACTGAGATTAGGTGCTCACAAACTGCGAGGACACACGGACGGACGCACGGACGGACGGACGCACGCACAGACGGACGGACACACGGACGGAGGGGAAAACATACTCTCCCTCCGCCTTCGGCTGGCAATAAATGTAACTTTAACTGGAACAGAAGACTGGTGACTTATAATTACAATAATAACAGTGTTGACCAATGACCATGTAAGCAGCTGTAAAGCTGTTAAGCAGATGTGTGTGTGCATGCATGCGTGCGCGCGCGCGTGTGTGTGTGTGTGTGTGTGTGCGTGCGTGCATGTGGCATACATTCCTGCAGGTGCATGGAATTATGACATGATTCTCAAGTGTGTGTGTGTGTGTGTGTGTGTGTGTGTGTGTGTGTGTGTGTGTGTGTGTGTGTGTGTGTGTGTGTGTGTGTGTGTGCTGAGTGCACAAGGGTGGGATATCAACCCTGGCTAGATAAAGGGAGGGGCTAATGTTACACAAATAGCACAGTAACACTATAAAAGGAACTGTACTTTGTACCTTCCATATTGTGGGTGTTCTTTCCACTTCACGTTTCCCTGTGTATGGAATGTAGCCTGGGTACCAGCCTGCTACGCTACGTTCAGTGGATTGGTTTTGTGACTTCGCTTCTCAGTCTGGCAAGCCTCTATTTGACTCGTATTTCCGAAAGTCACCTGTTTCGTAGGCGACATTGTTGCTGATTGGATGTTGGTCCAAAGAATCAGAGTAGGGTTAGGGAGCTACTGTACGTCATCAGCCAGCCAATACACACTGGTGTATTTGTCCCGCCTCGTACCACAGACCAATCAGAAGCCGCGCCCGCGAGTGGTTTCCACTCGTTTTCTGTGTCCCGCCTCCCTAGGAGATAGGAACCTGGCCAGACTGAGAAGCGAAGTGACAAAACCAATCCACTGAACGTAGCGTAACATAGCCTGACCCAGGCTTGAATGTGCTATAGAAGTGAAGTTTGACTTGCCTTGACATGACTGCGCACTAAACACAGTGTGTTCTGCAGCACAGGCCTACCTTCTCATCCCTCACATCATCAGAGCCAGTGGAAGTTGGCTTCTCCATGGCAACCAACGAGAGCATCTGGAGGAGATGGTTCTGCATGACGTCACTAATTCAAGTAATAAAAACAGAAGAATAAGACTTGGAAAACGTCTACAGTAAGAGGGGAGCATATTTCTACGTTTATGCATTAACGGAGATGCGGTGGGCACTCTCTCACCGAATGATGCCAAAGTCATCGAAGTACCCGCCACGGCCCTGAGCGCCAAACGGCTCCTTGAATGTTAGCACTACACAGGCCACATTGTTCCTGTTCCATATAGGACCAAAGATACGGTTTCCGAACCTGGCAAGGAGAGGACAAAATACAACAATGAATGCCAGGAAACATAAAGAGAGTACAGAGGGAAGAGGAGGGCAATGTTCTTTATTTAGCATCTAAAAAAAAATCTATCTCGTAACTTTAGGGCCTATGGACGACTGAATGAACACTATAAGCAAGTCTGAGTATAAAACACTTTCTATGTTGGATTTGGGGACCACCAGGAGTCCAAATGGATCCTCACAGGTTTGTAACTCTAGTGTACAAATGCAAACAATGGAACTGTACAGGTTCATTTGGTTCCATTTGTACACTCTACTGCCTGAGGATTTTACAGTGTAGATGGTGGTCCCAGAGATAAAAACAAAACACTGTATCAAATCGGGGTCCATGGCTTAAAACTGAAATTAAAAAGATTGAGAACCAGTGGTATAAGCACCAGGGATGACCTTAAGCACTGATTATCCATTACCTGAGCACCATGAGATTCTGGACCATCTCCTTGCCCAGGTAGTGGTCTATGCGGTAGATCTGGTCTTCTGAGAACAGGGTAGACAGATGGGCTGACAGTTGGTGGGAGCTTTCGAGGTCGCGGCCAAAGGGCTTCTCCACAATCACTCTGGTCCAGCCTCTGATTTTTAGAGATAAAGTAAATTAGAGCCACGTTCTCAAGCAACATACACTTAAGGATGGATGGGCAATATATGACATCAATTCAATCTCACAATTACTTCAAACTTTAGCCTCCATTACGATTGATGAAAAATTATTTAAAAAAAGAAAATAGTGAAAATAGCTGCTCTACACGCTGAGGACGACCTGTTAGGTTGAAACCATTGTCAAAGAAAAGGGAAAACAGCGCCCTCTCTGTAGTACTACATCTGTTCTTGAGAGATTAGACGTTGCTCTGTCCGTGGAGAGAGAAATAAAACGTGAAAAGGACATTTATTTTGTACTGGCTCTTCTCCCGCTTTCACTTCTTATTATAAAAATCGCACCCGTGCGAAGTGAGCGGTGCAAACTAATTCCTGCGCGAATCAGTGTTGATAGGCATGCATGGCAATATTGTTTTTGTTGTGTATGATGTCAGTCTAGAGGTCTGCTCAGACTATATAAGTCTTTATCGTCATTTCTCATCAGTTAGTTGACCAAGCTACGGATTGTAACTTGTAAGAGTGTCGTAGTGTAATGATAAGTGACCTTATTTACCTCCAGAGAGGCCTCCAGAGAGGCGAGAAGAGGCCAGAAGATGAATATTTTAGTTTTTCAAAGTCTGTTCATTTGTATTTTAAACTTGTATTAGCTGCCTATCATTTATAACCTGTAAGATTTTCCACAGTCTGTCTAAAAGTGTGGTTATTTTATCGCTTATAAGTGATATTCATCTAATACAATTTTGAAATTCAAGGTTAGCACCGCTCAATAATTTTTTATGACGTATTTTACGCGGCCTAAACGCGTTATGACGTATTTTACGCGACCTAAACGCGTTCTAAATCAGGGTTAACCAATCGGGTGCCTCTGTGACTATGACATCATGGACAGATCAACAGAATCGAAGTGTTTCATTGGTCTAGCGAACTCATGTCATCATCATTTGTGACATCATAGTTTTGGTAAAAAAGCGGTCTATAGGAGCGGATAGCACCGCTCAAAAAAGAAGAAAATATATATATATATATACACACCCAGTAAGACGCCTAAGGGCGACAATGTCTTAGCCATCTGGCCAGCGATGTACTGTATTTCGGACCAGTTACCCATATATGGAGATTGGAGACCCATGGTACCCATATATGGAGATCCATGTACTGTATGGAGATATGCTCTGAGACCCCAAACATGCTTACTCAGTTATTCATTATGTGAAAGTCCTATATGACGTCTATGACATCTGACATCATACATACGATCCCTGTTATGCCCATATATGGAGATCCCTGTCTGTAGAACCAGCCACACAGATATGGGCTGTCTTGGCAATATACTGTATGGATTCTAGTGTGGTATGTGGCCGATGTAGCCTCCGTGGCATTCCCATATGAAGTCCTGTTAGATATGGGCCTAATATTGATGACATCAGGGATCTCCATATATATGGGCATAAAATGGATTATGTTAGTGTGGTTCCCCTGACATCACAGTTTAGTCAGAGTGTCAAACTGAGCGTACACGGACGGAGACAAGATGTGCTGTTTCTCATACTAAACTGCGACCTTCGGTCGCAATAAAAACTGCTTCTCGATTAACCTACATGAGCAAGATTAAGACGATTATTGGTTCTAAATATAGGTTTTGCAGCCTTACACTTAATTTCATTAAATGTAATGTAATGTACAGACACTGACTGAGTCATGCAGTGGGCTTTGAGGTTTGAGCTGATGTCGTGGTAGACACTGGGAGGCAGAGCCAGGTAGAAGAGTCGGTTGGCAGCAGCACCCCTTGGCAGGGACGACAGGTGAGCATTAAGCCGAGAGAATGACTCGCCATCATCATATCTGCCTCTTACGTAGGAGTTCTTACTAAAGAAGTCTGAAAGAGACTCACTTTCTTCACCGGTAACCTGTGAGAGAAAGGGACAGATCCAAGTACAGTAAGTACCACATGAACAAAAGGACTCCCATTTAGCAAAAGTGACTGGCTTTGTTTGATTGATTGAATACTTTATTAACAGTTAAAGAAATAATAATAATAAATACAAAAAAAGGCACTGCCCCCATATTGCGAAATGGCTTAAAAATCTCTGTCACTGCATTAGTGACTCCAACAGGTTGGTCAAGGTGCCTATTCAGCAGGAGACCTTTTTCATGTCAAGGTCCTTTATTTATTGGGCATTTGAGTCACATACCACCATTATTTTGTTGTCGATTTTGTCCACAATTCCATGGTACCATAGGAGAGATAACAGCCAAACGTTGATCAAAATAAGAATTCTTCTACATTCTCTAATTGAGGAGACTTCTTGTAAATTAAGTAATGCAAATGTAACAATAATACCCTTACGGTTCTATTTGGTTTCATTTTACGCTCTCAAGAGTTAAAGATCTATAAGGGTCCATTTGGTTACCAACACTCCATCATTTAGCTGTGGACCAACTGGAACCCCCTCAGGGACCACTGGTGGTCCCCGGACCACTGGTTGAAAAACCACTGATATGAGTGATGGTGTGCTCCTCCTTGTGGTCAGGTGCAAAGAGGAGACACACTTGCCTACAGCCTCCTACATGACCAACGGGGTCAGCTATGTACTTTTAGTTCACTCTTTTTTTCCCTCTTCGCCAAATCTCTTCACCGGAAATAGACAGTGTACAAGTTGACAATGCATCGTGTTTTGAGCTTACAGATCAGTTTTTTGTCAAAATGTTCCCCCCAGGGTTCAAGTGGTTAAGGAACATTACCTTCATATGAGGCAGACATGCTGTCTTGATGTCCTCCACTGTCAGGTTGGAGCGTGCAAAACCCACAAAGTAGGTCTCTTCTGGAAGCAGGCCATCTCTGAACAACCACCTATAGAGCAAATACACATTGACATTCATTCAAAAGCAATGAAGCAAAACACCGGGCGAAGGTCAACCTGTAACGCACGATGGCTACAGAAGAACACAAGAGAACAACATGTTACTTTTGTCTTGTCATTCAATATAATATAAAAGGTAACTCTCTTCTTACCATAATGTGGGGTAGATCTTCTTCTTTGCAAGGTCTCCCTGCGTGATCGATAAGAAAAGCAAAAAGATACATGCTCATCAACCACTCCAGATAGTGGTGCAGGCTGTCATGCGTGGTAGGAGCAGAGTCCAAAAAGTTAGTGAAAATGAGTGGTCGCAGTGACTTGTGACTCACAGGAGATTGAGTAAATGTCTACATGTTTCAACACAGTGAACACACCTACTGTACATGATTCTGCAACTTCTGAGAAGTACCGGTAATGTCATTTTATATAAATTAATAGCAATTGGTTTGCAGATTAACAGGGTAAAAGTAAAATGCAAGAAGGGGGCATGATTTAAGAATCATGAAGTGAAAAATGAAAACTACATAATTAGGAATTTGTGACCTGGGATTTGTGATTGGATTATGGCCAAGAACAGTGTGTCAAAAATGTCTGGCTGCCCTCAAATTATCACTCTCTTTCATCGCTGGACAAAGGAATGGGCAGATGCAGCACATTTCAGTCAACATGCACTCACTGGAGGTTACCACACTGAAATATTCTCCATTGAATTGCCCCCCTTTGTGGCTTTGTGCAAACTCTATAACCCGTTTCTCCCGTCCTGTCCCCTTGTCACAAGGTTGACACTGTTTAGCCCTCTGTTTGGAATGTAGAGCAGATGGAAAATAGGATGGAGGCACTCAACTCCTATGGGGCCGAGAACGCCAATTCAAACAAATAAAACAGTTTCCATAAGAAAAATATGTAACAAACAGCTAGATTATGTATTAGGCCTATAGGATAATTCCCATGAGCTCCAGCTAACACGCATTATGAGGCAGGAACTACGTCAAGCAATCATACTGCATATTTTAAAAATACACAGAGAAACAGACATAGTTCACACGGCCATAATCCTTGAAGTTGAAAGGGTGTACTCACAGAGGCTCCCAGTATGATGAAGATGTGTGTGTTTGAGTGACTGGATGGTTCATCTCCATAGAGCTCCAACCGCAGCTGTCCAAACACCTCAGAGCGAGTCAAAGCCTCCACACTCATCTTCTTCTGGTTGTGTTGTATCACTCTCTCCCCAGGCGGCTCTCCTTTCCCCAGTGGTCAAACTACTAAATACAAAGTATGTGGAATTCTCAACTGTCATCATTGCATTGCAGTGGAAAAAAAAGAACCCAGTGAGCCATTGCTGCCACCTATTGTTGTAAAGAAATAATGTCTTGGCATCACTCAACACTTCACTTTCTGAAAGCTTTGTTCTATGCTGGGTGTGTAGAAACAGGGTTCTCTCCAGCCCCCACCATGACCTGCAGTGGTTGCGACCGTCAGGTCGCAGTTACTATCAAAACCTCCACCAGCTGTCAGTCAGTCTGTCTGTCTGTCTGTCAGTCACACGTCACACTTTTGCCCTTCTCATATCTCCGCCACCGTTGCCCCGATCCATGCCAAAATTTGCACACACACTCCTTGCCTGCCAAACCACTACCTCAGAGCTCCAGGAACCCCCTGGCGCCGCCGCCAAAAAGTGCAGAAATGACCAAATGACCAGCCCAACGGGGCTGCTCGCGGGGAATTCCCGGGGACCGACTCCTCGTGCTCCAGAACGGATTCAAATGTGGTCGCCCCCTAGTGGAGGACCCCCGCCACATAAAATGCCGTAACTCAGGCTAGGAGCGACCAGGAGAGACGGGGCTGGTACCCACGCGTCCGCCTCGGCGGCGCGGATACAGCAGTGCGTACAGCCTAGCGGCAGACCCTCACCACTGCAGCCCGCTAAAAAGGCCGTAACATGTGACCTGACGGTCGCTTATCTCCCGACTAGGGAGTCTTACTGGTATTAACTTAAGAGTGTTAAGGGACAACAACGCACGATAATTCACATTCCATCAGACCTGGTTTGACAACTCCAGAGAGGATTGTTCACCACACAATTCATTTCAGTTATGGGGCTGAAATGTCATGAAGGAATGGCTTCCACCACCACACCACTCCTTTGATAAACATACTGTACATTGTGCTGGAAAGGCAAATATTAACTAGTCCCACTGAGATAGTGTGCTGGGGCTTATTATTGTGTGAACAGCTCTTATCAGCAAATACGCTTTTGTATGTATCATAACTCAAGGTTATGAAGTTAGGGACATTTTATGTTACTACAAGTGGCCGTTGCAGGCAAGTGGACATCAAGTGAGCTTTACACATTCTACAGTACTCTGTCGCATCAGCAGGCCCGCAATCTTGTTTGTATTGGTATACTGTATGTGCTATGAATGTTCTATAGTTTCAGACCATGCAAGAGGTACAAATTTTGTGCATTTTATTAGCCACTTGAACCCTGACGTCCCTATTCTTGAAAACAGCCAATCTAAAAGCTCACAGTGCATCACAATGTATTGTGCGCTTATACTGTAGAATATTTTTTTTTAGTGCAGTAAAACCTGGAGGGGGCCTTAATGTTTAGAGCCCAGGTACAGTATAGTGTTTACAGGGATATTTCACTTTCTAACTTGTTTGGGGTCATTTTAAAGTCTACTCAGGCTTTTATGACCACTCCAGTTTCTAAGTTGCTTGATTCAATATTTAGATATTTGATATGGATTGTATTGGACACGCCCCTTATAAGACCTATAAGACCCATTTTAACAAACCCTGGTAGAATTAATTGAAGTGTCTCGAGACGCTGAAGAAGGCCAAAGGCCACAACCGGTCCGTCTATATGGGTGAGACTGCTGTTGTGAAATGAATTAATAAATCTACAAGAAAGAAACTAGAGTGCGGATATTCCCTTTTTTCCTGATACTTACCAGAATCTGCACCCAGTCAACAAAAAGACTTTATTACTCTCGCAGAGAGCGCGTCATCTCCAGACGGTTTTGTACCGACTAGGAGATTTGTCCCTTTTTGATGAATCTACCATGGTTAAAAAGGAGTTACAATGGGTTTGTATTATAGGAAGGGGGCGTGTCCAATAAAAAGAATATCAAATATCTAAATAATGGATCAAGCAACTGTACTTCCAAAAGCTTGAATAGATTAAAATGACCCCAAACATGTTTGAAAGTTAAATATCCCTTTAAGTGCGGACGGACTCACATCCTTGAGGAAATGCTATTGGTAGACATACTTTACATAATACGGCATTAATTATTGAGACACCATTTGACACGCTTCACTACCATAACCATTACTGATGAATAGCAACCAACACTGACATCCAAATTACTTTTCTTGTTAATACCTAAAAAAAGGTACTACTTTTATACAATGATCATATCACTTCAGTAACAGTGCATCGCTTTTCTTTCTTTTTAATTTAAAATTGACCCATCTCCCTTTGGCAATACATTCACATTTGCAATGTCACTATACATTTTTTACAGTCTTACAGCCACTTGTTGCACATGAAAGGCACAGCTTTGTGATCATACTGTACTTAGCAGCTCCGAACATGTCCCAGTTGTCTATGCCAGCCAG
The DNA here is from genome assembly GCF_963921795.1 of Nannobrachium achirus. Taxonomy (NCBI): domain Eukaryota; kingdom Metazoa; phylum Chordata; class Actinopteri; order Myctophiformes; family Myctophidae; genus Nannobrachium; species Nannobrachium achirus. Next base: position 31,156,236 of record NC_137818.1, on the reverse strand, counting down.
TTCTGGCTGTCAAGTTCACATAGTCAACAGGAAGAACCCGCAACGTTTCCACAGTCTTTCCTGAGATTCTGTCATAAATAGTTTAAAAACCAGTCACAGGTTACCCTGCGCTGCTTTGCACAGATGGGTTCAGATCCTCATCTGTTCACACAGGTCCACCCAGAGTCCTAAGCTCCACATCATGCAGTCCTTTCGGCTGAAGGCAGAGCTCATTTCTTAGACCACTGTGTCTGAGGAGAGGAACGCAGGGAGTTGTTGGTCCCTGGTGGGCACACTGGCTGATCAGCTGAAGGACCAGTGCTGGTGTATGTCTGCAGGATTACAGTCGTCCATCTGAACCTGCCCTCCTTTTAGCGCTAAACATTTTCCGCTGCTGGGGTTCTTCAGAAGCTGCTCCTACAGGGCCAGAGCAGAGAAACAGAATAAGTACCAGCGCTGCACAATGAATCATGTGTCATCTGGGTGCCAATGGGAGCGAACAGCGCATAACAACCGAGGAACACACGCAGAATGAATGCAGACTTAGGCAAGCTTAAATAACCCGCTGATTGACACGTCAGTGTATGAAGTTCAAGCATAACATTGTATACACCCACATAGTAATGTGCATGTGTGTAACATCATTGAGTATAAACTGCCTGAAGCTACATATCAGTTATGCAGACCTAATCAATAATGGATGTTTTAGAAATCACAAATAAATAAAAAATCCATAAGCAGAGATATTGCATTAATCAGTGACATCCCCAGCACTCCATACCTCAGTAAAAAGCCACTCCTGTTGTGGTGACAAACTGGTACCCTTTCCCTTCAGCTGGCAGACCTCAATCTTCACTTGCTCCGGCGGGGGCGCCGCATGGAGACACAACTGCTTTCCAATGTTGTGACGCAGCTCTTTGTGAGATGTGTATTCAAAGTACTGGAAGAGACAAAATACTAATCAGACACAATTATTGAAGAGGATATTCAATTGACCATAGTCACTCGTTCATTTTGCTTTAACTTCATACTCAGGGGGCGGCGGATGTACTGATATTGTGACAGGCTCGTCGATGGACAGACGACAGCCAGGTTTCAAGATAACAAAGTTCCTTTTATTTCACCAGTAGCCCAGCCATACAGGATCACATATGCTGCATGCCATGTGGTAATAGAGCTCAAGACCCTGTAGCTACCAACACATTTCACACAGGAGAGCAGATGGTTCCCTTCTGTTCGGGCAGTGGCTCTCCCTGAATGTTTGTGGAGATGACTGATTTCTCCTGTTGTGCCTCGATTAGCTTGATTGATGGTTAAGGTATAGCAATAGATTTGGGCAGACTAGATCTGCTTTTATGGTTCACTGCTGTGTTTGTGTCAAGCGGATCTAAGCAGGTGGAGCTGGGGAGTTTGGCTAATAAACATTTTAAATCAAGAAACATTCACATAGAAGAAGGGTTTGACACTATGTGACTGTACCTGGTTTCCTCCCATGTTGTGACACTGGTACATGATCAATGGTTTGCCTCCCTGGTTGTTCTCGCCCACATCCAAACAGGTTTGAGATCCTGCGTTCTTAATCTGTGCATTCACAAAAAAACATAATGACATAGCTGCATACAAGTACCATAAGGAAAAACTGAATACAGATTAAGGAAATGGTGAAAAGGGAAAAGGAGGTCTTACGGCTCCAAATTGGGTAGGAGACAGGTCTGGAACAAAGGCCTCTGGGTAAATTGTGTTGAGAAACCAGGTGAAGTTTTTACACTGTAACTTCTCTCTCAGTTGCAGACGTTCGGAGATGTCACCATACTTTTTCTGTAACACCCAAAAGAAAGTACTTTGAGCTCTCAAGAAACTGGACTTGTAATTCTGGACAAACTACTAAATAAAACGCTGCCATGAAACCTTTGCTGCCTGGTGTATTACTTGTAAAATAAATTAAAATCTCCTCAATTGTACAAACTAAAACTAAAGGGCTATGTGACAACTAGCATTCTATGTTAGTAGTCCCTGACTCCCTGTACCATCCGGCCCTGTACAAAGATAATTGATACAAGGCATTAACAAACAGCATACTTTATCAAAGGCCTTTCCCCATTGCCCTGTGGCTTTTCATATATGTGCACAATGCCAAAACAATGTGATCACATGCGCCACAGACACAATGATGGGAGGCAGGGGCATGTCACCTGCAGGAGATTTGTGCTCAACTGAGCACAAATCTTGAATTTCTATTTAGGATTAAAATATATATAAAAAAAAAAAAACATTAAACATTGCATACCTAACAGCAGACATAAAACATAAAGCCTACACTATTGACCAAAACAAATAATATTAACCAAAACAAACCAAATGGGGGTGCTGGAGAGCATATTTCACTAAGTACGGTAGTGTAATCTTTTAAGTTTGTTGTTCTTTACTGACCTCACTGGCCATCTTTGCAGCATTCTGGTTGCGGCGGTAGAAGATATTCTTATAGTCATCCATCCAGACCTCAGCCAGCCGCACCTGGTTGCGGGTGATGACCTCTGTGCCCTTGGGGAAGGTGTGGGGGCTCTTGGTACGGAAGACGTGACCCACCACAGAACAAGGAAGTATTTCTAACTGACCCCCACACTGCCACACCTGAGGATGAGATAGGCACTAATTATTATCATTAATTTACAGTATTTCTATTAATCTCTGATGCCATAGTTTCCTATTTCACAGATAATACAGTATCTGGCTTAAAGTCCTGTTTGCAATTTGGTGTTAGGGGAGTTTCTCACCTGAACTGAGTCAGTGGGTCCCTAGACATGAAAAATCACAGAGGTGCTCGTCCGCCATAGTGCCAGGAATGGCGCAATGGCCAAATCAAATATGGCTGCCATCGGCTATGATGAAAATCCAACTTTTCTGTTTCTGCGTGTATATGCACATGTAATACCTCTATTTGGACTAATTGTGGTGTGGGGAATTCATTTCTGATATTGTTTTGACCATTTTGGGCGATTTGGACCTCAAAAGGTCATGGTCAAGGTCATTTTGCTATTCCGAAGACCGTGGGCCATAACTTGGCCATTGTTAGGAGTAAAAACAGGTGCAGTAGGTCTAAATCAACTAATGCTGACATGTATAATTCATTTCTGACATTGTTTTGACCATTAAGGATCATCTTGTCTTTGAAATATCAATGTCAATGCCATTTTCTAAAAACGATTTTGTTCATTACTTGCACTTTTATAGTATTTTTTGTAAGTTTGTTACTATTTTATAGTAAGTTTGTTTTGTTTATAACAAAAGACATACTAGTGGGAAATACAACAAGTAAACATCCACATTTAACTTTAAAGGGGGGTTTTAAATGGGTGTTTAAATGAGCAAATAAGACTATTTACGAATAAAAGTGACAAATAAAATCACACAACAAAAGCACACACAAAATTAAATAACAATTTCCAAAGTGCACCATATTGGGATTGTGTGCATCCAAGTTAGTATGATGTGTTTTTACAGGATGTATTCAGCAAGGCAGCCATATCCTCGAGAGTCGAAGTGTTCCTTGCATCCGTCCATGTTCCATTGGTTCTAGTCTTTCCTCAGGTTCCTTGGCTGTTGCAAGCAGGTGGCAAGACATGCACTAGAAAGGTGCCTTGTTGGTCTCAGGCAGCAGTTGTAATTCTCTGCTACCAATGCTGTCTTGTTCTGTCAAGGTCTTTGCCTCTCCAAAGTTTGTTAGATATTGTATTCGGTCAGAAGCCATAGCTGCATGCTTAGTCCCCACCTGGCCCATGCAGTCATGTCCAGTTTCCAAGGCATATGTCCCCTGATCACTGTCTTGGCTAGTGGTGCTCCAAGATGAGAGACTGCTTGATGCTGTAGAAGCATGTGCCGCTGCACACCTAGTGCCATACTGCTACCAGATCTACTTAATCCCCAGTGCTTGGAAGTATCACTACGACAACTCTCTGGGGTCCACTCATAATCCTGGCGACCCATTATTCCCTCCATTAGGTTAGGGTTATGGGTAGGTTTAGTTATAATAGGGCCAGTTGACTCCACATGTACCAGCAGCTTGGTGACAGCCTCCTCAATCTAGTTCAATCTTTGGGATCTCTTCACCTCCAGCCCCTTTTGCAGGGAGCCACTCATCATCATCAGAGATAACAGAGTCGATAGACGCACCCATCCCTCATCAACTTTACACATTCTGGGTGTCTGAGGTGAACAAACAGCTCTCCAGCTGTGTGTTCGGAATATGGTGGCCATTCAAGCTTGTGGCGATGTAGGAAGAACGGCTGCCTTGGAATCTGAAGGTTCCAGGGTCGATTTATGTCTCCTCCTGCTTATTTGTCGAAGTGTGCTTAAGCAAGACACTGAACCCCTAACTGCTCCCGATGAGCACCTTGCATGGTTTCTTGGTGTGAATGTATGTGTGAATGTGTGTGTTAATGGGTGAATGTGAAATACATTGTACAGCGCTTTGGAGAAGAGCGCTATATACTGTAAATGCAGTCCATTTACCATTATCAGCTCTGTTGTCTCTGTTGATGATGTCGCTAGTGGAGAAGAGATCCCAGACATCTTGAATAGGATTAAGGAGGCTGACACCTGGTGCATGTACAGCCTCCATTATAACTAAGCCTATCCCTAACCTTCACTAACCTAATGGTCAGAATAATGGGATGTCGGAACTATGAGCGGACCCCAGAGAGTTGTTGTCTCCTTCACATTACTGCTATACTACACCCCATATTTCCAAGCACTGGGGATGAAGGAGATCTGGCAGCAGTATGGCACTGGTGAGACTCACTTGCACTGCATCAAGCAGTCTCATCTTGGAGCACCACTAGCCAAGACAGTGATCAAGGCACATATGCCTTGGAGACAGGAGATGACTGCATGGGCCAGGTGAGGATTAAACATGTAGTTATGGCTTCTGACCGAGTACAATGTCTAACAAACTTTGGAGAGGCAAAGACCTTGACAGAACAAGACACAGTATTGGTAGCAGAGAAGTACAACTGCTGAGACCAACAAGGCACCTTTCTAGCGCATTTCTTGCCACCTGCTTGAACAGCCAAGGAACCTGAGGAAAGACTAGAACCAATGGAACATGGAACAGGGCATGACATAAAGGCTTGTCCTGTTGTCCGGGACAAGTGCCCATACTATGGAGTGGAGGGAGCAAGGGGGGTCATTAGCCGTCCTTTTGTTATTATTTCAATGTATGAAATTTTTATCCGGACAAGTGACTTTTGTCTCCGGACAAGTGAATGGGAAATATACTTGTCCAAAGGACAACTGCCTCAAAAAGTCAATGTCAAGCTCTGATGGATGGAAGGAGCACTTTGACTTTAGTACACTCCTGCCATGTCTGAAGCAAGACACTCGACACTGATGGAGTTCTGTGCATCATATTTTGCCATGGAACAATGCCAAATCAATCCTGTAAAAACACCTCATACTAACTTGCATGCACACAATCCCAATATGGTGCACTTTGAGGGAAATTGTTATTTAATTGTGTGTGTGATTTTGTTGTGTAATTTTATTTGTCACTTTTATTCGTAAATAGTCTTATTTGCTCATTTAAACACCCATTTTAAACCCCAATTTAAAGTTAAATGTGGATGCTTACTTGTTGTATTTCTCACTAGTATGTCTTTTGTTATAAACAAAACAAACTTACTATAAAATAGTAACAAACTTACACAAAATACTATAAAAGTGCAAGTAATGAACAAAATCGTTTTTGAAAAATGGCACTGACATTGATATTTCAAAGACAAGATGATCCTTAATGGTCAAAACAATGTCAGAAATGAATTATACATGTCAGCATTAGTTGATTTAGACCTACTGCACCTGTTTTTACTCCTAACAATGGCCAAGTTATGGCCCACGGTCTTCGGAATAGCAAAATGACCTTGACCATGACCTTTTGAGGTCCAAATCGCCCAAAATGGTCAAAACAATATCAGAAATGAATTCCCCACACCACAATTAGTCCAAATAGAGGTATTACATGTGCATATACACCCAGAAACAGAAAAGTTGGATTTTCATCATAGCCGATGGCAGCCATATTTGATTTGGCCATTGCGCCATTCCTGGCACTATGGCGGACGAGCACCTCTGTGATTCTTAATGTCTAGGGACCCACTGACTCAGTTCAGGTGAGAAACTCCCCTAACACCAAATTGCAAACAGGACTTTAAGGCAGATACTGGACTAAGACTGATATTATGACATTTCTTTTACACAGGCATGTGTTTCAGCGTAAGGTTTTTATGGATCCATAGGCACATTCCTAGCAATATTGATTAATCTGACACTAAATAGAATCTTGACCATGAGAGTGCAGAAAGTGAGACTGACCCTAAATGACATCTCCACATTCTCTCCTCCCCAGATCTCCATCTTGTCGTCATAGGTTCCAATGTGTTCAAAATACTTCTTGGAGATGGAAAAGAGACCACCGGCGAAGGCAGGTGTTCTGAGAAGATAAAAGCATCAGACAATAAAATCATCAGATTTAGTAAAAGATCATTTTAACGAGGGCTAACGACATCAGGCACAGGTCACGAGTTCAACAAAAATTGTGCGCATGTGGTCTGTGCACCGAAAACCGTCATGTTTCAGAACTCCACAATGATGAACCTCCTTCTTAACTTACTTGACAGGGTAGGTTTCATCCTTGCGCTTCTTCTTGGCATCATCAGGGATCGCCTCCCACCCAAAGGTCAGACTCCAGTCAAAGTTGCCACGGTTGAAGGCATGGCCGTTGGCCGAGGGCTTGTTGAACTGAAAGTTGTTGAGGTCGATAGTGGTGATCTCTGGACTGACCACTGCAGTGGGCTCTTCCACGATACGAGCCAGCAGGGGCTCCAGCCAGCCATGGAAACACTCACCTGGGGAGGGGTAGAGGAACATACAGTACATGACTTCATATCTTCTAACCCTGACTACATATCAACTACAGCGGACCCATTTCACCGCTTGCCTTTGGTGCAAGGCCAACAATATGCGTTACATGCCACCTCATTTTATGAATACTAGTTTAATACCCTTGTCAGAATACTTAGGGCAGCTTCCAGTCAGTGTGGTGCCAGGCATCTCTTTACACACACACACACACACACACACACACACACACACACACACACACACACACACACACACACACACACACACACACACACACACACACACACACACACACACACACACACACACACACACACACACACACACACACACACACACACACACACACACACCGTTATCGTTATCTAGAAGGATGCGAGACTAGTAGAGAAGGTCATAGAATATGTCTGCGCAGACAGGCTTTTTGGAATTGGAGACGAGGCGAGACTAAAATGTCTTAAAAATGAGGGACAATATTATATATGCTGTTTTCGTACAGTATCTGTAAAACTTAAAGCAGTCACTTTTCTCTTCTACCCCGGATTTGAACCTGGTTTTCCAGCACAAGCGCTGCATCTTTTATCATCGAGCTAATAGAGCCGGCCTGCTTGCTCAAGGGGATAAATTGAATCTTGACCATCAGGTCAGATTTCGTGTCAGATCCTGTGTCTGGGTGAGACAAGACCTTTGACAAGATCTAAATGTCTCAATAGAAGAGCAGGGAAACTAAATACATTGTTTTCCCACTTTCTAACCATAGGTCTACAAAAGGGGTCTTCAACGTTTTCAGGCCAAGGACCCCTTAGTTGAGAGAGAGATGAAGCAGCAACAACCTTTTCATAGATTCCATATAGTTTCATCGTTTGACAGCACAATCATCAGTGTATTTTGGATTCATGTAAATTTGTTTTTTCGGATATTTAACCACTTGAACCGTCTCACAACGCCTCACAGCACGAGGTGTTGTGAGCTTGTAGATCGGCTATTTTTGGCTAAAGTTCTCCGAATATGGACATTAGGATTCAAGTGGTTCAAAAGGAGAAAAAAACCTTTCTATCACTCAAAGATTTGGAGGACCCTCTGTAGTAACTCTGAGGACCCCCTGTCGAAGACCCTTGATCTACACACACAATATTGGTGTGTGTGTGTGTGTGTGTGTGTGTGTGTGTGTGTGTGTGTGTGTGTTTGTGTGTGTGTACAGAGTATAAAGTATACTGTATGGTTTCCTTACAGTGAGCATCCAGGAAGGTAAGGATTTCCCCCTGAGCCACGCTGGCCCCCAGCAGCCTGGCTGTAATGAGGCCCTTCCTCTCCGCCTGCCTCACCACACGTACGATCTTATACTGACGAAGGAACTCCTCCAGTTGGACCTTCAGGTGCTCTGCAGGGGAAAGGAGCATCATTAGCGTGGAGGAAAATAAGAGAATATGAGCCGAGCAAAACAGTGTTCATTTCGTAGACCAGGGGTCTTCAATGTTTTCAGGCCAAGGACCCCTTAGTTGAGAGAGATGAAGCAGGGACCCCCACAACCTTTTCATAAATTCCTTAATAAACCTGACCTTTCACTATGTACTTAGTCTGCAAATGTTCTCCTCTACACCAAAGCTCTTTGCCAAACATCAACATCTACAAGCTCACAACACCTCGCAGCGCGAGGCGTTGCTAGCTTGTAGATCTGCTATTTTTGGCTAAAGTTCTAAGAATATGGACACTAGGGTTCATGTGGTTAATATAAAATAGGAGAAAAAAAAACTTTCTATCACTCAAAGATTTGGAGGACCCCCTGTAGTAACTCTGAGGACTCCCTAGGGGTCCCGGACCCCCTGTTGAAGATACATGTCGTAGACTATCTATGACAAAAATGTTCGTGGACTACCTTTTTCCACTGAAAAAAAACAAACCCTAAACATTTCAGAAGGCTAAAATATGACTAAAACAAAATGGAATTCAATTCAAAAGGTTATGACTAAAAATACATCAAAATGTACACCTAACACTGGTGCTACAACTAAAACTTAAGAACCCGGAACAATGACCACACCTATTGGTTCGAAAGTTTGATCATTAATGAATAACTTGTCTGATAACATTCTGCTACTGCTTTGCCTCATCTCTTGAACACTCACCAATTTAAATGAATTACAGTTGATGTAAGCCAGGGTGTAGAAGTCACTGGGATATAGTATGCACCTCTATTTTGACACAATAGTTCTGATTAATCATTCACAGTAGATCTGTAGATCTGTTAAACTGTAATATTACATATAGCTAAACAATAACTGCTTTAAAATGCTTTTGTTTCCATTCGGAATTCCAGTGCTTTGTAACTTGCTCAGAATTTTATATACACTACTGTAAAACAACATTGTGTTGACATAGTATATGGTGAACACTAACCTAAGTAAAATGAAGACGACGTGTAACAAGTTTCAGGTTATTCTTGCACACATCCTGTGTGTATCCTGCGTGGGTGTTATTACTGTATGTGTGGATTGTGGCAGAGGAATGGGTGTCAAAGGGTCATAACTGCTGTATCTTGTGAATGAATGGGTTTATAAAGTACCGTATGTATTTTATGTGTGTGCTTGAATTGGGAACGATTTGGGAAATAAATATAAAAAATACATATATACAGTATTTAGAGTTCTAAGGATGGTGATGATGATCTGTCTATCCAACACTGCTGGTTGGAATGTCATGACATTTTCTGTAAGGGTGCAAAAGTTAATTGAACTAATCAATTTAATCGATTTGAAAGAATTGTAATAAAATGTATTTTGGTGGGACAATTTTGAAATTCCTCTCTTGGTGGAGGTGCTGGTAGGCAAGATATGTATAAGACAAAAACCTCACACTGCTTCTCTCAGGAAGGGACCTCACGCTCCAATGCGTTTGAATTACTTTGTCAGGTACTATCTATATACTGTAGCACCTGACAAAGCCAACACGGCGAAAGAAACAAGTGAAAGAAATATTGTTCTTGTTTCCTCCTCTTTGTCTGCACCATGACCACAATTGAGTTACTGAAACTCGGACACATATTCTGAATGGCTGCTATGTAAAGTCATTGTACAGCATATACAGGAATGTACATTGCTAGGCACAACAGAATTGTTGAGCTATTAGTTAAGGACACAAGTTCATATGTTTGATCTTCTGCCAAAATGTATAAGCACTAAGTGTTTCAACTGCCATGTTCATGTGCAATAATGAAACTGATGCTATTTCAGATTTTACAGCTAATTCACCAGATGTTGACAGCATAGAGAAGTAACCATTTTGGAAGTGGCATGTACATTTGACCACAGTCTGGAAGAGGCATTCCTTACCAATATGCTTTAAATGTAAACTGCTTATGTTCATATTTGGAAGCCTCTGTAATGTCCATAAATCAGTTTTGAGAGGCCTGCAGATTAAAGGAACGCCTAAGCTGAGAGCTAAAGCATGGGCAGAATTCTGTTCAGTGTCTGTGATAATTGGCAGTCACCATATGGAGGAGGCGATGCTTCCTGTACCCATGATCTGTATCCTGAAATACTTGTACCCATACCTGTACCCACATGTTTGTGCATCTACTAATGCTTGTGTTCAAGAATTTCTTGTTAAATGTGAACGCAAATTAAGATGTTAAAAAGAATGAGTGTGTGTATGTCCTACCAGCAACGCTAGCATCATCCACCAGGATGATCTCTGTAAGCAAGGCAGCAGGCGATGTGTGCAGGACACTTATGACGGTCCTGAGCAGGGTGGACCAGGCCTCGTTGTGGAACACAATGATGACACTGGTGGTCGGTAGGGGAGGACAGCGCCGGAACTTGCGCTCCACACACCTGGCAAAGTCGAAACATGACAAAATAGTAAATACGCGCGCACACACATTATGGGGAGAAAGTACACATTCCCTTGGCAGGTGTTGGGTTGGGGAATACGGCACACTGGATGATGTTTTGAACCTGGTGGCTCTTCATCAATGATGATGTTGTCCAGCAAACAAGTGTTAACTGTTAACACAGTGTGTTGGTACTTTGTTCTTTTTTCTAAAGACACACAGATACACACCCCACAGGCATTAAAGTAAAACGGTAAATTGTAAAACGGTAAAGAAGTCCTCCACACTAGTTTCCTAAAGAATTACTGCAGCACAATATGTAAAATTATGTTTAGGTATTATCATTCAAAACGTATGTTCTTGCTGTTCTACATACAGCCAACCAGTTTGAGGTTGGCTGTATGAGATTGCAGATTGAGGCTTTGGTTTTAGGATATATCTGAGACCATTAATGCTTTATGGATGCGCGCACACACACACACACACACACACACACACACACACACACACACACACACACACACACACACACACACACACACACACACACACACACACACACACACACACACACACACACACACACACACACACACACACACACACACACAAAAGAAAGTAGAAGTCATGGAGAAGTCTTCCAGCCAGCCACCATTAAAGTACAGTATAATAGCCAACCATTGTTTGCATTATAGGCTTATGGTGGGTGGCATGCTCTCAATTTTATACAAATAAAGCACAGCCCTAAGCATACAGTGGTAAACAATTCCCCCATAAAGAAAAGCGGTCTAAGAGCTTTTCACAAAACAAATAACTGTCAAGGGCATTAAAACTGTGACACGTCTCACTAGCTGGGAGATAAAGGAAAATTAACAGTAGGGTAAGTATCAAATGTCCCAGATAAGCTTACATCCTGATCAGGAGAGCCCAGAGTAAGATACTGTAGCCAGCTATATTCCTATTTTATCTACACACCCACTGATAAAGAATCTATATGTCTGATCCTGTTATTGTCGTAATCCACTTAAGTTCTGTTCCATTTCTATGGCAATTTTCAGAACTTCAGATCATGATATTGAGATGGAAATGCTTTCTGCAAGTGTAACCTTGACTGAGAATTTGGTTATTATCTGTAGCATATGTGTATGTAAATGCAGTAAAAAGAAAAAGATAACAGTGCAACAGAGCTAGCCTCAACTATCCACCAGTCAAGATAATTCTAAGAATGTCCTCTCTTACTCTGGAGGCCGGGTGTCCTCGCCAAGGCTGCGGCTCAGGGAGATGCGATCACTGGCGAACTGGTTGAAACAGTGTCTGGTCATGCCCTCCTCTTTTTCCTTCTCCTCCTCTGGGGTCAGATTATCCTTGTTAAATGCCTTGCCGTCGGCGCCAGGGCCCTGGGGGTCCTGTGGGGGCCTCTCCAGGGCAGGCTTCAGTTCAGCCTGGCTGTAGAACCCAGAGCGGCACTGGCTGTCTTCAGTTGGGTTCTCCTCCGGAGACGGCCGAACCGGCGGCTTTATCTGATTCTGAAAGCCCAGGTTGTTGACGGCGTCCCGCACCATGACAATGACCTGGTCCTTCTTGACCACCAGATCCTGGAACCAGGGGTCCCGCGCGGGCTGTTCGCCCACGTCCCTCTGGAGAACCACCAAGGCCAACATGAACAGAGTCCCTCCCAGCAGAACCAGCTTCAGCGGGGAGAAACGCCGGCGCAGGAAGAAACGCATGGCGCTGGATGGATGTCACACTCCAACCTAGATAGATAACGTGGTACAAATAAAACAATTAAACTAAAACAACCTGGTCATGATGTAATAGGGCAGGTCAACCGCAGGGCTGTAGTCAAGGTTTGAAAAATAACCTCTCTTTTCTCTCAAAATCTAAATCCCATGTAAATCTTACTTGCCTTTATCTGCCAAACCGCAGGTTATTTCCTTCGAACGCTCTCCGAACTAAATCCTTTAAATCTCTTGTTTATCTTCAAGTGTCATAGCAGCCGGAAGCCTAACCTGCAGTCCTCCTATGCTCCTCCTATTCTCTTTCTCCCTCTCTCTGTGGAGTCCCAACGGGCAGACAAGAGAGGGCAGGGACAAGTAGAGAGAGTGAACAAACAGAGACACACCTTCTGGCAAATACCTGAAGCAACATGCGCCCCCAGGTACACAGCCCTCCCGGACCCACCCACGTGGCAACAGGTAGTACTGGCCAGGCGGCTCAATGTACAACTCCCACACCGGTTACTCATTGACACGTGACGTCTCCCAGAAACACCTGTTAGCACACGTATCCATACCACGGCAACAAAGACTGTCATCCCCCACCAGGAAATATGTCAAGATATACCTGTAGGCCTACCTGATTCTGTTCCGACACAATAGGGAACAATGGCAGGTATGTGGAAGGGGATCTCATTCTATTGAGGACATCCGCAAAGTCCTTAGTTGATCACTGTTCATACTAGAGTCACTCTTACTAGGTCATAATTAATTTACCCTTGGTCTCGGACCAGCCTCATTCATATTTGATTCAAGGAGACACTCTTTTAGTGACAGAGTCTGAGACAGCGACAAGCTGGCGACTGCAACCGCCCTCTTTGTACTAGTGGAATGACATATGTCTGCTGGACAACCAGTTTGTCAAGTTTTCTGTCAACACAGAACATGAAAATGTGGTTGAAGAGAAAGGAGGGCGGTGGAAAGATAAGATGTCCATTCATGCCTCACATTAACATTTAAAACGTACTGTATGCTAATATATAAAGTGACATGCCACTATAAGATTTGATGCTTGTCAGTTGTCACATTCTTACACAGCCTTTCAAAGTAATAAGAGATAGGCTACAAAATAAATAGCAACAATTCAGGATAGAAATTATAATGAAACTATCTCATAGTAACGAGTTTGCGGTGTTCCCTTGACTTGCTACAGGAAAAAATATATAGAAAACAATAACTTAACAGGTCAAGAAATGGTCAGATCATATATCACATTCACATAGGCTATTATTACAAACCTTATTTACAAATTCACTATAAAAAAAAATCACACATTTGCGATTTTGCGAATCCTATCAAACAGACACGTGCATATCTCCTTGTATGGTCCGTTCTGTCCGTGATGTTAGTTCTCCATTATCTCCATACATGGGAGTTCCGTGCTCATACGGACATACACATATAGCCAGACGTAAGAGCGGTTAGCACCGCTATAATAAAATCTATTTATGAAAGCGCAAACATGCACAGGCAAAACATAACATAACAACAAATAGGACGTTTAGCACAGAACGTTCAAGTGTCATGGGCGTCGTGCCAAAAAGAAACAGGAAGGTTGACAAAATATCAGGAAGTTATTAGATCCATTCAGTCAGACAGTTTCATAATACCACTATAACAAACGTGCTTGTTGAATATATTGTAAGTGGCGTATATGCGCTTAATTAAGTATAATATTACCAACATATTAAGCCTACAGAATTGATTAAGTAGAATTATAGAGTCAATCTGACTCAAATGACAGCGCATCCGTGTCATCATCCGCCACCGGGCGGGCAAGTGTGTGTTTAAGGCTACTACAAATGATTGTATTTGCACTGGCTGGCTCACCTCACACCAACTTACCTCAAATAAACTTCCGATTATATGATGATGAGATCTAATTGCTCCAGGGTTATTTGTTTGTGGTGAAACGCACTTCTAATCTGGTGTCTTGAAGTCGTTTACGAATGCGAGAGTGAGTGACGAGCTACGATAGTTTTCTCCTTTGAACGTAACAGGTGTCATGATGCCATTCAAATGATTAGATGGAGTCCCCTGGTGGCGATGCGGGAGCACTGTTTCTCAACCAGTGGTCCACGTGCCACCTGTGGTCAGGGGTGTCCCACCAAATTCTACAACTGGGCCCTGGGTACTTTAATTATTGATAAATAGTAGATCTACAAGCTCAGATTTTTGAAAAATCATGAACATTTGTGCAAGTTTTTGAATATATATATTTTTAAACCTATGTTTCTATATGTCAGACAGTGGTGCTCAAACTCATGTGAAGGACCCCCAAAATTATATGTATTTGGGCATTTGGCCACGGACCCCCATCTCAAAATATTTAGTTCCAGGGACCCCCCAGAAGCAACATTTGAGTAACAAATGTTTGCTTAAAAAATACATATATTCAACGATTTGCACAAATCTTTTCACTTTAAAAAATCTGTATCTGCCATTTTTCAATAGTTAAAGCATAAAATAAATAAGGCACCTCCACCTTGGGCCCTAGTAACTCAGTCCCACTTTTACCCATGGGGCAGGGGGTCCCCGGACCCGACTTTGAGAACCCCTGCATTAGACCACTGACCACCCCCATAACTCTGAGAGTGTAGGCCTACAAATGGAACCGGAGGGACAAAAGCTTTAAATGAAACATTGACAATATTGAAATACAAGCTTATATTTAACATTGTTAAATATTAATCTTTAAAACATATAAAAGACTGTGATGCGCATTCTTACTAAATCTGGCCTTTATCCTACATATTCCTGTTGGGAGGTGGTGAACTGGGGCTGGGGAGGGTCAAAATATGCTAGTGGTCCAAACTCAAGAGCTCAGTAAAGATTGAGAAATGTTAAGCACAAGGCAGCATATATCCTGCTTTTACAGCTACTGTACTTCCCTGTGGATGACAGAGGATACGCCTATATTCCTCAACTATCTTGGTAATTATGCACAGAATTCATATAGTTTAATTAATGTTCAGCATAGAGTGCGGTAAGTTAACATACCCGTTACCTCAACAGAAATCCATTATTCATGCAAAAGCAATTAAATACTCTCTCCAGTATCGCCGTCATGAAACCGTACACTCATTTATTCAGAAAATGGAGCAGCACTCTGGCTCTGGCTTAGTAGTGTCTCCAGTTACTGCCACTGGTAGAAATCTTGATTGCAGACTGTTGATTGACGTGAAATCTAAATCAAATGCACATTTTAAAAGAAAAATAAGCAAGGTATGCAGTGCAATAACGTGTTAAGGACAGAGAGGACAGTTAATATGACTAGATAAATCAGGATTAATGCAAAACAGCCATTTATTGATTTTATTTTATCCAAGGGAAAAATCAAATCAGAAGAGTAACGTCTAATGTACTCACTGAATTTTGGCAAGCAACACCATCATACTGCAAAGCATAAATTAGGCTTAAGTCTTCTAATTCTGCCAACAGTACTTTATTGTTGGCCTTTTCATTTTTGAAGACAGTAACAGACAATTAGCAGCCTGTGGGCCTCCTGAGTACGAGGCAGCATTTGGCTCAGGCCGAGAGAGAAAGGAGGCTAACAAATTAGCATAATTCCACCATGCGCCGCCATTTCTTCTATGTAGTGTCAAAGCAACAAAGGTCATCCAAATGTAAAAACACACCTTAAAACCCCTGGGTAAACCTGACACCAGATCAGTATTTGACCTCTTATATTTCACATAATACAGTGATTCTGCCCCTTTGCCATTGACATTGGCAATCAAATGAGTGGTTCTCTCCAACAGCAGTGTCATTAAGGGCATGGATGTTTTTTTTCTTCCTAAACTTACATTCATTAGATTAACACCTCAAAAGACTAGTTTGGGTTGATACATGTGCCAGATCCTACCAAATACTATAAAATACTGATGTCTAGTGTTGCCATTATTGGTGCGATAAGCACCTGAACCTTGGAATTGCATAACCTCAAGGCAATGCTTGTGAACATACAGGTACTTTCTATAGAGTTTATCCTTGACCCAGTGTAAATTTGTACCACCTGTAAAAACCAGGTTATGCTCACATCTTGTAACACAATCCAGGAATAAAACAAAACAAAGATCAGGCTTTTAGTTACCTAGGATGGAATGAAGAAAATCAGAATATCACAGTCCAATAAAAGGCATAGTACACATAATCCTTCCTCAATTAATCAACTGACAAATCAGACCGTAGTCGTGTTACAAACCAGGAATGGACACAACTCCAAAGTATCTTATAAAACATGCCTTGCAGCAATCAGTTTGGCAAGAAAGCATTTGTCATACAGTTTCATAAAAACCTCACAGTGAAAGGTTATGCCCCCTCATATGACAAAGAACAGCATTTCTGTAAGCGCTCTCTCTTTCTCTCACACTCTCTCACACACACACACACACACACACACACACACACACACACACACACACACACACACACACACACACACACACACACACACACACACACACACACACACACACACACACACACACACAATATTATAAAAATTCTCCTAACAGAAACAATCTTTTTTTTAGTACCATGGTACTAATGCAACTTTTTCCTTCATTTCATTTCAAAAATGTTTTGCCATGTACCAAAAATACATAGGCCAGGATTCGGAATCAACTAAAACTGCCAGGAGAGTGAAACAATAAAGGACCTGATAAGAACACATTAATCCTAGCCAAGACGGCTGTGTGATGTTTGTTTTCCTTCATGAATATATCCAGTCCAAAACAAAAGAAGCGGTTGCACTGCATCAACGACAGTGAAGTTACCATGGCCTTTTGTTGTCAAACGTGGAAAAACTGATGATAATAATAACAACAATAATAAATAAAGATAGCTGTTCAGTCCCGCAGACACTTTTAAACATGATCGCCAGGCGTGTCTAGTGGTGTGTTTCATATCAAACATTTTGTTCTTTGGTCATCTTCATCCACCATCTTTCTCCTTGCATATTCTCATATATGTCCCGTAGTCTTGTTACAAGGTCGTCCCCAAAAGACAAAACAAAACAAAACAAAACAAAACCTTCTGCAGAAAAAATAAATAATGAATCTGGATGACGTTCTTGTACCGTACTGTATGTAAGCTTACAAACATAACCAGTCACGTCCTTCTAAGGCAACTGATTTCTCAAGCAGCTTGGAGGGTGAGTGGGAGGGGGGGCCTTCAAAGAACCTAGAACAAGCCTAGAACAAGCTTAGAACAAGCTTGTGTGTGTGTGTGTGTGTGTGTGTGTGTGTGTGTGTGTGTGTGTGTGTGTGTGTGTAGTTGTGTGTGCGAGCGCTCTCGTCTGAGTACACAAGAGCACACAGACAGGCCAAGCGTGTCCCATCTCAGCCATAGTGTCTCTGTCCCCAGTGTGTTTGCAGCGTGGTTCAGTGCTTGTCACTGAGCTGCGGACCGTCTCTGAAGCGTCTCCCAGGACTCTTCTTCTCAGTGCAGTGCGAGTCCCAATGCGGCCAGCTTGATCAGCTGAGCTTGTTATTTTAACTGCCCGGGGGGCCGCTTTTGAGGAAATAGGTGGTCATCTCTCCCTTGCCCTTCACTTTGACGAGGCCTCGACAGTCCAGCTGGTAGCCGCTGTCTGCCAGCACGTGGTACAGGTCTGTGGTAACCTGGGTGAGGTCAAAGACACTTGATATCTAGGCCGTGAAAGACATACTCTTGTGCTTTACAACAGTGGTGTAAAGCAACTAAGTACATTTAATTAAGTACAATTTTGAGGTATTTGTACTTTACTTATGTTCAATACTTTTACTTCTACTCCACTACATCTCGGATCCCAATAATGTATTTTTACTTTTATAATATTAAAAACATACATTTACCACATTAGCCCTATTTTATACCTAGGCGGTTTGAAAATAGCCGATCTACAAGCTCACAACGCGTCGCAGTTGAGCTTGTAGATCTAATATTTTCAAACATTTTGTACTTTTGGTACTTTAAGTACATTTTGATGACAACACTTACACACTTTTACTTGAGTACATTTTGAATTCCAGACTTTTGCTAGTAACAGAGTACTTTGCAGTATTGCTACCTTTACTGTACTTTTTCCACCACTGCTTTACAATGACAGTAGGAAGCAATGCATTTGTCCCAACTAGCTGTCAGACTACGGCTGTCACAATTATTACATATTCGTCTAATCCCAATTATTTGACATAATCGTGATTATTTTTCATAATCGTCATAATCGTTTCCATGTTGAAAAATGTTCATATATTTTTTTAAAAAGGTCAAGAATAGTGGAAATAGCAGATCTACAAGCTCACAACGCATCGCGATGCGACACGCTGTGAGCTTGTAGGTCGGCTATTTCCACTATCAATGTTCGTTGTCAAATATGTCAGTAATTTCTTTGTATATTTAGGTTATGTGTCATATCTACCATGTGCAACCTCAAAGCCTAAAAGCCAAACAGAAATGTAATTGTCAACGACAAAAAACAAAATTAAATCGTTAATCGCAATTATTTGAGTGACAATAAATGGTAAAATGTCATAATCGTGACAGCCCTTGCAGGCTTTTCCTCTGTGTCAATGGACGACAAGGAATCTGTGACAGCTTGCATGAAAAGTGCAGTTTGAAATGTCAGTGCAAAATATATGTAGCAATTACACTTGATGTAAAGTGGTTGTGTACACTGGCGTACCCATTCTATACAGGCTAGTAGTGGCTAGCGCCATTCTGATCTGCAGCAACACAGTGAACAGCAGATGGCAGCACTGCTCTGATTTAGAGTTTCCAAGAAACCAATTCAGCCATTTCATTTCAAAATGGAAAACAGAATGCGATTGTGTCCCATGGTGTGTGTGGTGTTTGTAAAAATTGCGATTCCATAAAGTAGGTGGTCAAGGGAATAGGTGGTCATTGATCATAAATCAACTTGATTGTACTTGTAATTTGAACACAGTGGGTCATAATTACGTCCCCTACAATTAAAAAACACTAACACGCCTGCTATTATGAATACTAATAGTGTAATAATATAGAGTATTTAAAGCACTTTGTTTGATAAGACTAGAAGGGTGGTCGAGGTAGAGTCAACGTGCCATACCTGGATGCAGTCTGGTACTCCTGTGCTGTCCATCCTGCTGGCCACGTTCACCGTGTTTCCCCAAATATCATATTGAGGTTTCCTGGCTCCAATCACTCCTGCTACCACTGGCCCCATGTTCAGCCCTGACAATAAAACATTAGCACAATTCACAGCCTGGTTCGATACGATACAGAGGTGTCAGTTTAGTACCATTTCCATACAGCAAAAAAGTAGAAAGGCCAGAGAAATGTCCTTATTAAAGTTATTAAAAGTACTAAGATCATAAAAATAAAGTATGATCTTTTAAGACTAGGAAAAATGTTGGTGCTACATCACCCATCTTCTGCTCCTTATAAAAATGTGGTATTAATTGTAGTAGTTAATAAACAAATACAAATACAAATAAACAATCCTGTTTTAATGAGATTGCAAAGGAACAGTGTTACAGGACTCAAATACATTAATCATATTTGTAAAGCCTACGTTTTGCGATACAGAGTACTTCTCCTATCCGCTGGCAATAAATGTACCAAATGCTGTGGCGATTTATTTTGCCTGTTTGAATCAGGTGGGTATGGCTGCAGGGAAGGTTTGTAGAGTGTGTTGCTCCTTGTTTGACACAATGGGGTGATGCCGGCTGACGTAACCTACTGTTGTGTAACTTGTGCAGCAGATACGACATGCCGTGGTCTTTTTATTGACCACTCTCTTGTCATCGCACTCATAATTCACAGGGAACATGCTGATGTTCTGTTGTTGGTCTCTCTATCTATGGCATAGAGTAGAGCACTGAACACCCAAATAGTCGGGTCCCATTTGTGGGTCGCCGATCCATTTTTCGTGGGTCACGAGTATCCCTTTATTCCAAAATCTTTACATTAATTATTATTATTTTAAAAGATTTTCCAAAAGAATCCACAACAATTCACACATTTTCATGAGTTGAAAATGAATTAAAAGTAAATCATGAATAAATTAATAAATAACCAGTAAGACTCCCTAATCGGGAGATAAGAGACCGTCACGTTGCATACACAAACCTTAGAAGGCAATCGTAGCCAATCAGGAGGGAATATGGGAAATGGGACAGATCCATGTTGATGACATGACTTTAGAGATGTTATGTGAGAAATCAGGGCTGGAGGTTGTGATTTGCCATCCAAGGAGTGTGTGTGCAAAGTTTGGCATTGATAGGGCCAACAGTTCCAGAGATAGAGTGGGGGCAAAAGTGTGATGTGACGGACAGACGGACAGACATACAGACAGACAGACAGACGGAAAGCCGGTGGAGCTTTTCATAGTAACTTGTCGCGATCAAAGAAATTCCCAAAATTTTAAAGCAAATGTTTTAGAAGTAGTGAAAATAGCAAGCTTGCAATGCGATGCGAAGAGCACATCATCCAAAGTTAATGAAAAAAGAAAAGTGTGTTTAAAAAACACTGAACTGCACAATAATTTGATTTGGTTTGATTTTGGGAGAAATACAAGTTTAATATATGTGACAGTGACAAGTCATCGTATGGCAATTATCAGTTAACGCAGGACTACTGACCAGAAAATGGACATTAAGCACTGACAGTTTGTGCAAATATTCAGTAGGTCTATACATTCGGCATAAAACTAATGACTTAGTATTATTATTATTATTATTATTATTAGATATATTACTTTACTTATTACCTGGTATCAAGAAAGAGTCATTAGTTACACTAGAAGCTGGGCCGCCCGTCTAGTCGGCGACCTGGCCAACTCGGAACAATGTAAATAGGGAATGAATGCCCCGCCCTTTAATGCAAACCCCATTATACCTGTTTTCATAGGACCCGTTTTGACCATCTGTCTGCCTGTGTCCATTTATGCCCATATATGGAGATATCTGTATTTGTCTGTCTGTCGGCGTCCATTTTATGTCCATATATGGAGATCACTGCAGTTATAGTTTTGGGTCCAGTTTATGCCCATATATGGAGATATCTGTCTATCTGCGTCCATTTTATGCCCATATATGGAGTATCTGTCTGTGCCTCCAACTGTGTTGCAGACACAGTGCCGGTTCCCCCTTTAATGCAAACCTCATTATACCTGTTGTCATAGGACCCGTTTTGAACATCTGTTTGCCTGTGTCCATTTATGCCCATATATGGAGATATCTGTATCTGTCTGTCTGCGTCCATTTTATGCCCATATATGGAGATCTTTGACCATCTGTTTGCCTCTGTCCATTTATGTCCATATATGGAGATATCTGTATCTGTCTGTCTGCAATCCATTTTATGCCCATATATGGGGGCATTCATTTTATGCCCATATATGGAGAACGCGCGAGCCCGTGGGACGAACGGTTCTCGAGATACGCGAATTACATACATAATACATACACACTCACAGAGATTTTTTGTTGACTCATGTGGCGTACGTGATGTCAGAGCCTTTTCTGAAGTGATGTGGGGGCATTCATTTTATGCCCATATATGGAGAACACGCGTGCCCGTGGGACGAACGGTTCTCGAGATACGCAGATTACATACATACATACACACTCACAGAGATTTTTTGTTGACTCATGTGGCGTACGTGATGTCAGAGCCTTTCATGAAGTGATGTCACAATGAGTCAGAGCTTTCGCCGATTTCCTCCGGAACAGCCTGATGTCAACAATCAACCCCGCGTAAGGAGATTCCGAACGTTTCGCGCCGGTTCGGGAAAACCGCGCGTCGGGTCGGGTCAAGACCCGGCACTCCGTGCCGCGGCGGGGAACGCGCGTGCCGAATCTGAAGCCGGTGGGACGAACGGTTCTCGAGATACGCGGATTACAGACAGACACACAGACAGACAGACAGACACGCAGAGACTTCTCGCATTTATAGATAGATTACTAGTTATAATACTATATTACCAGCACGCACGCACGCACACACACACACAAATACAAAAAAAAAAACGATTTTGATGTTGCAGGCTATTTGCTGTAGACATACAGTAGACCATCCTTCCTCCCATGCACGGTCCATAGATTTAGGTTTTAGGCTTTTAAGGCTTTCATTAATGACACCTTTATTTGTTTTAATCTTTTGGTGCTGCTATGTTGATAAATATAATGAATGTATTTATTTTGTTATATCTGTATCTGTCTGTCTGCGTCCATTTTATGCCCATATATGGAGATCTTTGACCATCTGTTTGCCTCTGTCCATTTATGTCCATATATGGAGATATCTGTATCTGTCTGTCTGCAATCCATTTTATGCCCATATATGGGGGCATTCATTTTATGCCCATATATGGAGAACGCGCGAGCCCGTGGGACGAACGGTTCTCGAGATACGCGGATTACATACATACATACACACTCAGAGATTTTTTGTTGACTCATGTGGCGTACGTGATGTCAGAGCCTTTTATGAAGTGATGTGGGGGCATTCATTTTATGCCCATATATGGAGAAAAGCGTGCCCGTGGGACGAACGGTTCTCGAGATACGCGGATTACATACATACATACACACTCACAGAGATTTTTTGTTGACTCATGTGGCGTACGTGATGTCAGAGCCTTTTATGAAGTGATGTCACAATGAGTCAGAGCTTTCGCCGATTTCCTCCGGAACAGCCTGATGTCAACAATCAACCCCGCATAAGGAGATTCCGAACGTTTCGCGCCGGTTCGGGAAAACCGCGCGTCGGGTCGGGTCGAGACCCGGCACTCCGTGCCGCGGCGGGGAACGCGCGTGCCGAATCTGAAGCCGGTGGGACGAACGGTTCTCGAGATACGCGGATTACAGACAGACACACAGACAGACAGACAGACACGCAGAGACTTCTCGCATTTATAGATAGATGATGCAAATAAGCAACATTGAAGAAGTCTAGGAATAATAGGCTTACCTTCACAATGACAGGTGTCATCCGTGAGAGGGTGTCTTTCAACGCGAGTGCCATAACAGTTATTCCCATGTAAGATATCCAATGCTGCTGTAAGCGGCTTCATAATGGTGCCGCTCTCCTGCAGGAATTGGTAGGCTACTCCTCCTTGAGACACTTAATTCCCAGTTTTATATTATTTCATTATTTATTTTCTGATTTCATTTTACCCCCTTTCCCCCCCCAATTTAGTCATTATACCAATTAATTCCTCCTCAAACACATTTGCGTGTTGTCACTGCTGTTGTATCCTACTGACTCACCTGCCAGCGAGGAGCCCCCACCGGGAGGACACTCCCTGCTGACAGGTGGCTGCTAGCCTGGAATCCAGAGTGATTCACTACATTCAACCTTTTTTCTCCTCACTTGGCTACTCAAGTCTGGCCAGGGTTCTATTTGACTCGTATGTGTAAACGTCACCAATTATCCGCCAAACGTAATGAATCAGTCTTTATTTCAGACTGGGTGGCTGCCCCAGACCAGTGACAAATATGACCCTTCCCACCCGGCTTCTCTCCACCGGACATTTGTGTTCGCTCGACAAAGCCGGATGCACCGCGGTGGTGGGCAGGCACTTTACCACTGCACCACCCGAGCTCCGTCTTCGTATCTGTGACTGAGACAAACTCAAAATAATGAAAATTCCAGGTGTTGAAAGTAAGCCTGATCCGCCATCCTTACTTAATCTTTTTGGACGTGACTTGAACTACCACCTACCCATGGACCTGCGCTGATCTAGCACAGTGGGCGCACGTACACACAGATCTACAAGCTAGCAACGTGTTGCATCGCAAAGGCCACCCCTCACACCGTCGTACAATAGATAATAAATGAAAGACTTTTTTTTTTTTTTTACGAATCACGTTCTGGTAATGCAGTAACAGTGTTTCTTCTATTAATAACTGTAATATTATTAGTGTTTGGCAATATTGTAATGCCCCAGTAACATTAGTCATTACTGGGGAATGATATTACAATATATTACTTAGTAACGCATTAATGCCAAACACTGAGTAGTAGTATTAGTATTAGTAGCATTCGTAGTAGTAGCAGTAGTAGCGTGCCTCTGGTGTGAGATGTTGATCATTACCTATCTTCATCTGGAAGTTGTTGAAGGAGTGCTCATTGATGTATTTCATCTGCTCCCTCAACCTCATGGCGTAGTCGGCCAGTGCCAGTATGTGAGAGCGGCCCTCCTTGTCGTAGGTGGATTCATTCAGGCCAGAGGCCGCCATGTAGGTGGAGCCGATGGTCTTGATCTTCTCCAGCTGACGGAACCTGTCCTCACTGATGATCTGGAGATAGAAGATCGATATGTTGGGAAAACGTGGAACAAGGAGATGAATCACAATGTTATGTTTGCTTCCAAAGTCAACAGAGTGTTATTAGGCATGCTGACAGAACAACAACACAGATAGCATGCCACCTCTCAGAGGAAAATACTTCCAGCTTTGACATACACTCATATAGGTGTGCAACACATAATCATAATTATCAATTTAATCAATTATGAAAAATACTTGATTTTAATAAAACAAAACAAATTTGGTTCAAAATGAAAATAGTGTTCTGAGATTGCCATTTTCCTCATTTTTGTGTGACAAAGTATCAATAGGGCTAGTAGTGGCTAATCAGATAAACCGATTTAGTCGACTATAACAAATATTATGTACTGTATATATATACAGTATATATATGTCATAGTATATTAGAGAAACAGCACATTCGAGACGCGGAGCACTCGTGGTGCGGCACGGGGCGGAGCAAGCGGTCGCCACAACAACGTACTCCAGGCGGTGCGCCGCTCTATTGTCCACGACACTGCGAGCGGCTACCGAAGCCCCCCTGTATCCACGAAGCCCAAACGAGTTACGAGGCCCCCCTGGGTCCACGAAGCCCCAAGCGGCGCGAAGGCCAGCGGACCAGGGCCGCGCGGCCGGCGGAGCGCCGCGCGAGTTACGAAGCCGTGGTGAATGCAATCGTTATATTTATGCGCACGTTAAACGCCCTGTCCAAGTGACTACAATGGAGCTAATGGCTAGGCTAGGCTAGGCTAGGCTAGGCTAGGCTAGTAAATAAAGAGTAAACACTTCCGGTCTGCGGCGAGTTCAAAGCGTGACGTAACTCTCTTATATACACTCTGGTGAATGGCAGAGCAGTGGCTGACGTCGCCATCTGGTGGTGATTAGTGTGTGGTGAACGTCAAAACGAGTGCTCCTTGACAACTTTTACTGGTTTCTTGAACATACTGTAACATATATACTAGATAAAATATGCACTTAATAACCAACAGTTGCAGAGCCATAAATTCACTCCTCCTCCTCCCTTTCCTCCTCACACCTCATCGAAGTCAGCGATGATCTCGTTGAGCAGACGGAGGCACTCCACACCCTCGTTGTTGGCCTCCAGCTCCACGTAGAACTCGGAGAAGTTGCTGATGGAGGCGAACATGACGGCCACACACTCGCACGACTGGTAGTACAGCTCGTCGTTGCGACGCTCCTGCGCCAGGAAGTGTGCAGCCACGTATTTTGGCAGGATGTTGTAGAGGAGGCGGCGGTTGTACGCCTGCAGCTCCTCCATCTCCTCTTTCTCCTCTGTGGCCTGGGGGAGGACAAGAGAGGAGAGGAGAGGAGTGGAGTGGTAGAGGTAGAAGGGAAGGGAGTAAAAATGGGGGGATGTGGTTGAATAGGATGTAGAGGTAGAGAAGGGGAGGGCAAAGAGGACGAAAATCTTCGTTAATGCTAATAGCATTAGCTGCAGCTTTCGCCTCCCTTCACTTTTCACATTCGACAGTAGTGGTTTTCAAACTTGTTGTGGCCAAGGCACACCAAGTCAAAACATCAAGGCACACCTCTATTCATATCCATGCAAATTAGCCTCTGTCATCATCATCATCATCATCACACTTATGACTTGGTTTATTTTTCTAAAATATTTGCCAAATATATATATATATATATATATATATATATATATATATATATATATATATATATATTTTTTTTTTTGTTTTTTTAACGAGAGGTTCGGGCCACTACACGAAGGGTGTGTGTGTGTGTGTGTGTGTATGTATGTGTGTGTGTGTGTGTGTGTGTGTGTGTGTGTGAGAGAGAGAGAAAGCTACACTGCCGTGTTATTAACACATTCACCGTCTTTTAAGAATCCTTTGTACTCCCATTTGCCATTCGTCTCCATAGACTTCCTTGTAATTTATAGTGCACGGATCATGCACACCCATGCCTAGATAATGCACCACGTGTGTCCACATTGCTCACAGCTTTCAAACAAAAAAATCCGAATGGAAATGCGTTCAGGCATTCATGAGATAGCAGCCATTATGTTTTCCTAAAATGTAAACAAAGATGGCTGCCATGTTTGAAAGATGGGGTTGCTATGGGGGTTAAACATGCAATTTCACGATTGCAATCATGCCTACTACAGTTTTTGGGGTCAATTTTTGTTTTGTTGAAAAAACTGGAAATTCTCTGGACTATCGGGCCTGGCAGGTAAAGACATTGAAATAATCTCGGGACTATCGGGCCTGGCATACAATGAGTTAATACAAACAACCGAACCTGCCTGCCTCAGAGCCATATTGATTTCATATTGATAATGTGCCCATCTCAAGCCACCGCGGCTCAGAAACTACATTATTTCAAGACGACGGGGGACAAAAACCTGTTTCTCTCTGTGAATGAGAACAACAAATTAATGAACTAATACATTTAGACTATATAAATTAAACCATATGACATATCCCTTAGCAAAATGGAAGCACGCGATTCCCGATGAAGCCGGTCGATTTGACATTATGACTTGTGTGTGTGCCGCCAAAACTGTGGGAGGAGTAGCGTGCCAAACTTTAGGGTCTACTTGACAATAATGTCACACGAGTACTACAATGTTGGGACACATTCATTCACTAATACATCGCAATAATGCAATAATACTTTGCGGTTGTCACGAAATCCCAAGGCACACCTGGACTTGTCTCACGGCACACCATTTGGGAACCACAGCTGTACAGTATGCTTTAGGGCATTCACCAAATATTCAAATATTCGAATATCAAAGTCACTATTCGACGTTGTTCACCGAATTCGAATATTCGCTTATTTTATTTTATTGTTGGCTAGATAGGAAGTCATAAGAATGAGTTGTCAATGCCCCTGGTGGATGAATTTGTTAATGCTCTATACCAGGGGTTCTCAAACCTTTTTAGGCTGTGACCCCCAAAATAAACATATTTGAACTGGGGACCCCCACCCTGACAAGCAGCGTTGCGAGGCGTTGTGAGCATGTAGATCGGCTATTTTCACAATGTTCGCCTCTTGCTTACTTAATGTTTGGCCAGTCCTGTCAAATATTCGACTATTCGAATACTTAAAATACTAAAAATCACTATTCGTGAATGCCCTAGTATGCTTCTGATGATACATTTTATTTGACTTACTGTACCTGCAACTTCCAGAGGAAGTCAAGGCGTGCGGTGGATTCCACCTGTTGGGCGTGCAGGTAGAGAGCCAAAACGAACACGGTGAGGATGACAGGGGTCATGATCTTAAGGGGCACCTTGGTCATGTGTTCCAGGCTGTTTGGAGGAGGGAAACATGGAGGTACGGATATCAACCTCTTGCAGGGGAAATGTTATAGAAAATGCATGAAGATACAGTATTAACGCCCAGAGATCGAGTGACAGCCGCTTACCACTGATGTGCTGTTTCGTTAGCCTCGTTGGGCCTGGAAAACAAACAGACATGAGAAATGATCACTGTCTAAAGACCATATAGGGATCATCATTAGATTTAGGCTTTTGCAGAAATGTCACAGTCCTGCCGTGACAGTAGTTCTTCCCCTGCGTCTCGATTTCCCCCCCATATGTATGTTTGTGTGTGCGTGTGCGTGAGTGAGTGAGTGAGTGAGTGAGTGAGTGAGTGAGTGAGTGAGTGAGTGAGTGAGTGAGTGAGTGAGTGAGTGAGTGTGTGTGTGTGTGTGCGTGCGTGCGTGCGTGCGTGCGTGCGTGCGTGCGTGCGTGCGTGCGTGCGTGTGTGTGCGCGCGCTTCCTTCTTGGTATAGAAGGCTCTGTGGTTTCCCATGTGGGAGACCCAGGGTCGAATCTCAGGTGTAACATCGTGCCGTGAACCGGATTGGGTTTCCTGTTGGTGGTGGTGAGGTGGGGGGTGTCAAAGTGGGGTGAATGAGAAGCTCAACCCCAACAGCCTCTATTAACCCCCAGGCCAAGGGGGGGATTTTCACTTACATCTAAATAGCAGTAGATGTTTGGTTTCCCACATGAGACACAGGGGTTTGAAACTTGGGAGTTACACAGCCATTCTCCGGCCTCGGCACGGCCGCTGCACATCTGCCTTCCATCGACTATACAACTATACGATATTGCTAGATCATTGCTATCGGCCAGTCCATAATTGTGTATGCAAGTCAGGGACGTGCAGAGAATGTTAGAGAGGCAGGGGCTGAAATTTCTAAAAGGGCCTTTTGGTGAAAATATCAAAAATAGCCGACCTCCAAGCTCACGACGTGTCGCACAAGGCAATTCTCTTGAATGCTGCCTTCAGGTATGGCATGGAAAGGGGGGCATTTGCATTTCTTCCTCCATAGTAAAAACTGCATTCATGGTCTGGAGAGGGCACTTTTTACAGACAGGTAAAAGGGCTGGGGCTTAATAAGCCCCCTTTGATGTCTATGTGTCTATGTGCCTGTACAGAGTCATTCTTCATGGTTTCTTACTTGTACATACCATGTTTCATTATGGCCTCCAGGATCACTATTCCCTCTTCTCCCTGCCTGTCTGCTCACCTCACCTCAGCTGCCAGACCCTCAAGCGTATCCTGAGCCAGTCATGCTCCGCTCAGCCCTGCCATCCAAGCTCAGCTCAGCTTAGCTCAGCCTTCCTGTCTCCTGTCTACCCTCTGCCCTGCCTGCCGCTCTCATTCCCCTTCAGCCCCAAAATAAACCCCTTTATATTACTTCATTCCATTGTCCGTGTCTGCATTGGGCTCCACGTTCACTGATCGTCTCGGACTTGCAAGTCGCCCTGGATAAGAGCGGCTGCTAAAATGCCCAAATTGAACAGGAATTGAACAGGAAAATAAATAATATAAATCACGGGGCGCCTGCTGGCCTACTGGTCCAGGCGCATACCACTTCGGCATTGCCACATAGGCATGGATGCCTGGCGGCGTTGCCGGTTCGATTCCCGATCCGTGTGTCACTCCCCATCTCTCCCCCCATTTCCTGTCAGTCTACTGTCCTATCAATAAAGGCATAAAAGCCCAAAAAACAAATCTTAAAAAAATAAATAATAATAATAATATAAATCACAATGCACGCGCAACACAACTTACCATTGTTCGGTATCATTGAAATTGAAATCATTAAATCTGAGGAAAGAAAACAGAATGACATATTCAATACGGGAGGATCTAATGATTGATTTGAATAATAGATCAAGTGCATTTGAAGTGAAAAGTGAACCAGGTGAACGTGACAGTCAAATGTATTGTGTTGTATGTATGTGTTTCTATTATTTTGTATTGTTAACTTTTAATCTGCTTAATGACCGCTTCCATTAAGGAAAGGATTCCAAATAAGCCTGTCGGCTTCTTCCTTTCCTAGCACAGTATTTGGTTTCCTTGATACGCTAATGAACTAAACTAGAAAATGTGCAATTTGTGAAATTGCAAGTGTGGTTTCAAATCATATTTGAGTTTTGGGAAGTGAATTTCCATTATTTTGGGGGCATTGCAATGCATTACTGGGCTGAAAAGTTTCATTTTTAAGTGGGGAAAATTAATTCACTAATAAATTAAAATCAATTAAACAATACAACTTTTCTCTTTTTTTTTCACGATTCCCAATGAAGCCGGTACTAACTAAACTACTGTATGTCTATGTGTGTGTGTGTGTGTGTGTGTGTGTGTGTGTGTGTGTGTGTGTGTGTGTGTGTGTGTGTGTGTGTGTGTGTGTGTGTGTGTGTGTGCGTGCGTGCGTGCCAACCAAGCAGGTCACGTACAGGCTGTTGGCTGTGACCAGCAGGTCGGCGTTGTCAAACAGAGTCACTAGAGGCCACTCCACCAGCAGGAGGAAGACGAGCTGGATGAGCAGCATGAGCGCCAGCTTCCCTATGCTGCTGATATGGAGGAACACTGAACAGGCCAGCAGGGTCAGCAGTACACTGTAGCTGAAATACTGCAGAGGTGAAGAGGAGAGGAGAGGAGAGGTGTTAACAACCCATTTAGGCCTAGAATTATTGAATGCTTTAACCAGTGAAAAATAGCAGATATACAAACGGTGCCGCGCTGCGAGCTTGTAGATCTGCTATTTTTGAAAAGGTCGTGAAAATGTGTGCAAATCTTTGAATATATGTATTTTCAAAGCGAACGTTTGTAACTCAAATTTTGCTTCTGGGTGGTCCCTGGAAGTAGATATTTTGAGATGGGTGTCCGTGGCCAAATAGATATCATTTTGGGGGTCCTTCACATGAAAAGGTTTGAGAACCACTGACATTGTAGTCTCTCAAGAACAGACTAACTGAGCTCCAGTTAAGTGAAAAGGACCTTTTCTTTGACGATGGCTGGCCAGATTGCTGACATAGAAACATGGGTTTTTCAAAAAATCTTAGAAGGATTCAAAAGACACTTATAGAATCTGGTCAAAATTCAAATTTTCATGATTTTTTCAAAAATAGCAGATCTACAAGCTCGCAGCGTGGCACTCAGTGCCGTGCTGTGAGCTTGTATATCTGCTATTTTTCATTAGTTAAAGCATAAAATAATGATACACAATATGTGTACCCGTTCTGAATGGTGTTAAGCACTTGAAACCTGGCGTCCTCATATAGGCTAGACTCGAGTCTTGGGGGACCCCAGTCAAGTGCTTATTTTCAAATATCTTCAGTTTTCAATTTTTCATTGAGATGGACTCAGTGACTGGAATAATGTTAGGTATGGTAAGCTACAGTACACGCTATATACAGCAGTGGTTCTCAACCTTTTCAGGCCGCAACCCCCAAAATAATCATATTTTAACTGGCGACCCCCCCCCCCCCCCCACCCTGACGAGCACTAAGAGTTGAGGCATTACATTTTGTATAACACGGTTCTATTGTGAAAATAGCCGATCAACATGCTCAAAAAGTCCGGCAACACAAGGCGTTGTGAGCATGTAGATCAGCTATTTTCACTATTTTGCACATTAAGTTAATCCCCCAAATAATTTGGGGACCCCCCTGGGCGTCCCGACCCACAGGTTGAGAACCACTGCTATACAGCGCCAATGTACACATTGCACAGGACCAAAACGTGTTCCTGTAAGCAAGTAAAACATGTAGGCACTCGGCAGGGGAATGTTGTGAGTGCGCACACACACACACACACACACACACACACACACACACACACACACACACACACACACACACACACACACACACACACACACACACACACACACACACACACACACACACACACACACACACACACACACACACACACACACACACACACGTAGGGCTGACCTCAGGGAAATGGCAGGGGTTGGCCCGGCTGGGACAGAGTGTCAAGCCGTCCTCTGCTGTCTTGGTCAGGTTGTGCAGCAGGCATATGGTTACCGGGACATCAGGATCTCCCGATGCACAGTCCAGGAGGCTGTCTGTGTTACAGGTAAACTGTCAGGAAAAGGAGGGAAAAGAACAAAAATGTGTGTGTGTTCAAGCCTCAAGATCTTTATTGTAACTTCCCATTATACAAGACAAGTATAAAAGCAATATGGGTTTGAGCAACATCCAAAATAGCTAACTAGAAAGGGGCGCTCCAGAATTATAACGGGAAAAGATTCAGGAGTATTTGAAACACAGACTGTTAGAAGCTGAAAGCTGCGAGGCGAAACGGTTTCCCACACCAGTATGGACCTGACAGATGCTCATTCATTCACGGCCAGGCTTGGGCCACACTGCCAGGCCGTGCCCTTTCTTCAGCAATGTCATCATCCCTTCCTGTCAACAGTTTGGTGACAACTTAACTAAATAAATATAGTTTTGTAATGTTACGGCCAAATTTACACCAGACCCGTTCACAGGCTCCCACTATTGGACGATTTCAAAATAATTGTACACACGTCAACATCCACTCATTCAACTGTGAAACATATCCTGTGAATTGTTCAATTTACATGTTTTTGTTTTAAGCTTTAAGCTTTCATTAGGTCAGTATAAATAAACAGGAACCACGGGCAGAGAGAGAGATACATGCGAGACAATAGAGGGTCAGATTCAAACTGGGTCCACAAACTATATGTAATTATATAATTTCTTTGCATTTCTAGTGCTCCCTAGTGGTTGATTTGAATAATACACAAGCTATCTTTCAGGTACCATTGTAGTCGTACCAATCCTGCATGTTTTATTATGATTGGCCCAACGGCTGTTAACTGTTAATGTGCTGAGCCATGACATGAGTTCACTGGTCAATATCTAAAAATATATATATTTCAAATATCAATGTATATCAGTTTTGGTACAGTAATGATCCACATTTTGGCAACCTACAGTTTAGGATCAGTTGTGTGACTTGTATCATACTGTAAAAACAAATGTACTGGAACACATGAAGCCTTTTTATTTTATTGATTAAGTCATAAATGGATGTAACTTAATGGACAGATTCAACAAACAAACAATTTTTTTTGTGTACAATTCAAAAGTTACTATATAGGCCAAAATGGGAGTGGCAGGAGAAGAAAGATTTACAGGATCCAGCCATTTAAGCTTTAACCACAAGTCAGGAACAGTCAGCCATAGAACATTTATTTTATCAGGTGTGAATCTACAGTAATCTACAGCAATTGGTCACACATGTTATGATAACAGCACTAAAGTCTGCTAGCCTACATTTGGAGAGAAAAAAAAGATTTGGGCAGTTCCAATTCCATCAAAGGCGAGAACACAAACTGTGTCATAGCGTAAACATTTTGTCATTTTTTTAGGGCACAAAGGCCAAACGCCAGGGCAAGAAGGCCATCAAATAAAACAAGATTTTAGTCCATTGAAAGAATTATTTGAATTAAGGGTTAGTGATGATAACATAATCTGCAGTGAAATAGATAAATTATGGCATTTACAATCTGATCCATGCTCAGGCCTGCACCAATCAAAGTCACTGGACTGGAGTTAAGATTTCAAAAAAATGTTTTGCTTGTAAACAATATGTAGACAGTGTCTACTGTCTACATATTGACAAGAAAAAGACAGAGGATAAAGTGGTACAGTCAGCTGGGGCATTAAGGCC
The DNA here is from genome assembly GCF_963921795.1 of Nannobrachium achirus. Lineage (NCBI taxonomy): Eukaryota > Metazoa > Chordata > Actinopteri > Myctophiformes > Myctophidae > Nannobrachium > Nannobrachium achirus. The sequence goes on along the minus strand of NC_137818.1, from coordinate 31,122,454 downwards.
ACTGTGGCCTCAGGTCATGTCATTGGTTTGAGGGGCACAAGGCCAAACTGAGGGGCAACGGTGGCCATGGCCTTCATGGTCTCCATGAAATTCCTGCCCAACACTGAAGTATTTCTTGGACATGGACCCCCCTTCTCAAAATATTGTATCAGGGACCCCCCAGAAGCAAATATTTGAGTTACAAATGTTCAGTTTTAAAAAGGTATATTCAAAGACATGCAAAAAAATCATGATTTTTCAAAATTAGCAGATCTACAAGCTCATAGCGCGGCACTCGCTACCCCGGTACCCCAAAACACGTTTTATTCCAAAATGTAATATACTTTATACTTTTCAACATTTTATGAAAATAGCCGATCTACAAGCTCACAACATGTTACAATGCAACGCTTTGCAGATGTATAGCCTATGGGTTAAAGTGGCTAAATTGATTTTAATGCTATATTTTGCTGGTGACCCCCTGGAACCTCCAAAAGGGCCCCCGGGGGTCCACGGACTCCAGTTTGAAACCACTGGTGTACAGTACCACATGTCATCCCTCCTCCCTACCTTGACTTCCCTCTGTTTCTCTTCCCCATCTCTTCACGTTGTTCTCTTGAAAGTTATTTTCAGTAAGCGACACTATCATGTGAGCAAATAAAATTAGGAGACCCCTACCATGTTGACAAAGGCAGAGATGAAGAGGAGGAGGATGGTGAGGACTCCCACAATCGTGCTGTTGGTGTGAGACTGGACAATCTTCTTGGTAGCCGTCTGCAAGAAAGCTGGGAAGATCTGGAGTGTAGATGGGAAAAAAGTAATATTAGCAGTAATATTACTGACACAGACCTTAGCTTGCACAACTGTACACATGCAAAAGTTACAGGTGTATTATGCATTATTATGTGTAGTATAACTCCAGAGGAGATTGTGTGAACAGGAAAGGCTCCTTACTTTAATGCAGGAGTAAATGGCACAGATGAAGAGAATGTTGATGAGGATGACGAAGATTGTGACAAAGATACCCAGCATGAGCGGCGTGCTGTGGAAGAGAACAATCGGGGTTATCAGTAGGCTGTACAACTGTTGTAAACAAAAACAGGATTGTACTTCCCGTTTGTGGAATTAAAATCACGAAAATATAACAAAAAGTAATTTCCTCCTTTAGGAAAGGCTTGCCATGATTATCTAATCTGGTGTTAGATTGGACCAAATGACTCACTGCGGGAAGATGATTATCTGAATGAAGCCGATGAAGCAGAAGACAAGGAGTGCACAGGCCACATAGCCGCCGAAACGATCATCCACCTTTTTGGAGTACTGAGAAACAGAACATGGGACAGGCCATAATGTACGCCATTTTAGTGCAACGCACCGGTCATTGTCATATAGATGAACCCATTTAGGCCTAGAATTATTGAATGCTTTAACCAGTGAAAAATAGCAGATATACAAGCTCACAGCAGCTGCGAGCTTGTAGATCTGCTATTTTTGTGTACAAATCTTTGAATATATGTATTTTCAAAGCGAACGTTTGTAACTCAAATTTTGCTTCTGGGTGGTCCCTGGAACTAAATATTTTGAGATGGGGGTCTGTTGACAAATAAATATAATTTTGGGGGTCCTTCACGTGAAAAAGTTTGAGAACCACTGACATAGTAGTCTCTCAAGAACAGACTAACTGAGCTCCATTTAAGTGAAAAGGACCTTTTCTTTGACGGTGGCTAGCCAGATTGCTGACATAGAAACATGGGTTTTTCAAAAAACCTTAGAAGGATTCAAAAGACACTTATAGAATCGGGTCAAAATTCTAATTTTCACGATTTTTCAAAAATAGCAGATCTACAAGCTCGCAGCGTGGCACTCGGTGCCGCGCTGTGAGCTTGTATATCTGCTATTTTTCAATAGTTAAAGCATAAAATAATGATACACAATGATGTGTACCCGTTCTAAATGGGTTAATGGGGTTTGGAGGAATTCCCCTCAACTTTCACCCAAATTCTTCGTACCTTTTTCTCGAGCTCGGGGGTCTGGAAGGTGAGGAAGAACTTCTTGACGTGGTCCTTCCTCAGCTGGTCGATGCTCCGAGCATCGATGGCACGGCCCAGAAACTCGTCCACCTCATCCTCTGGGTTCAGAGCCTCCTGAGTACAGCGGCTATTACAGAGTAGACGGAACAACAGGTCACTCTGTGTGTGTGTGTGTGTGTGTGTGTGTGTGTGTGTGTGTGTGGTAAATGGTAAATGGTGCATTTATATAGCGCTTTTATCCAAGGCGCTTTACATAGATTGTGCATTACATTAACCCATTCACACACACATTCATACACCGGTGGAGGAGGAAACCATGCAAGGCACCAACCTACTCAACGGGAGCAATTAGGGGTTCAGAGTCTTGCTCAAGGACCCTTCGACATTAACTCAGGGGGAGCCCGGATTCGAACTGGGAACCCTTCGTGCTCTAATAACGATTTCTCTACCCCTGAGCTATGCCGCCCCAGTGTGTGTGTGTGTGTGTGTGTGTGTGTGTGTTCAAGACGCAAGAAATGTATTCAGGGGTGTCGCACCAAATTCTGGGCCCTGGGTGCTTTAACTATTCTGTGCCGCACTGCGAGCTTGTGGATCTGCTATTTCTTTTTAATCTTGAAAATGTGTGCAAGTCTTTGAATATTTCAAATCCTTCAATGTGAAGGACCCTCAAAATTATATATACGTATTTGGCCACGGACCCACATCTCAAATTATTTAGTTCCAGGGAGCCCTCCAAAGCAAAATTTTAGTTATAAATGTTCGCTTAAAAGAATACATATATTCAACGATTTTGTATATGCACTATATAGAATGCCCTCAACATGGGATCCCAATCGAGGTTGATCAAATGCTGTATTCATGATATAGGACCCTCCTACTAATTCTGGAAGTCAATTACAGGCAAATGGTATAAAATATGAAAAATAAGATTGACACTCGTCACATGACTCCCGAGTCATGAGAATTATGTGTAAAAAAAAAAAAAAAGCCATGTTGCTGCTAAAACATTTGCAAAGTGGAATCACTTTTGGCTCAGTGTTATCCCTCAATATGTGATTCAAATTTGGGGTTGATGGGATGATGCGTTCATACACACATAACAGACAGACAGGGACACCCAGGGGCGCAAACATAATCTGTCCCTGGACTTCGTCCTGGCGGAGATAAAAATAGCAATAAAACAACACTAATGGTAAATAATAAATAATACAATAGCTCAATGAGATGCCTTTGTTAAGTGTGCATGTCCTACCACAAAAAAACAGCTAGACAGGCAACAGTATTTTATAATTAGTGCCTTTTGTTCATTAGCCTGGTTGCCTGGTGGAAAAAAGCTGTCCCAGAGCCTGTTAGTCCAGGCCTCCATACTGCAGAACCGCTTGCCAGACAGGAGCAGCTGAAACAACCCATGGTTGGGAGGGCTGTGTGTGTCTGTGTGCCTGTGTGTATGTGTGGGAGCTGGCCGGTTCTGTGAAGGACCGGATGAGTCAGAGAGCTAACAACGAGGAGGCCACAGCTTCCCAGCTCCAGCATGTCTCCGCCACCTGGAGACAGCCAGGGGTGGACTGACCCTCAGGAGTACAGGGAGAATTCCTGGTGGGCTGGTCTGCATGTGGGCCAGTAGACAGCTGTGGGCCAGTAGACAGCTGACTGGCCCACTAGTCTCTTGAGCCAGACTGTTGTTGTCTCCCACAATTTTCGAAAGCTTCCGCCACACGGTAATTTGGAAGCGCTGAAAACAATCCGGGAATAAAGCGGATGTCCGGGAATAAAGCGGAAGCCTCCTCCTCGCTTCCGTTTCGTCTTAGCGGGACTACGCGTAAATCAAATTAGTCGAAGCATAAATAGCTTTATATTTTTAGATTCATTTTCATGAAAGGAAATGACAAACAGATGACAGCGTCAGGAATCAGCTTTCAAGGGGTGTAGCTCTAGACTCCATATAGCATTGGAGATTGTGGAATAGTAGTCTTGCTACGCGAGACAACTGACTTACAGAGTGGAGAGAGATATTGGCCCACTGATTTGTGTCTTATATAGTCAGCAACAAAAATATCAACAGTGGACTCTAAACACTTACTTATATTTACTGGATGCTTCATCAACGCCCTGGGGGAGAGAGAGAGAGACAGAGAGAGTGAGAGTGCAAGAGAGAGAGAGAGAGAGAGAGAGAGAGAGAGAGAGAGAGAGAGAGAGAGAGAGAGAGAGGAACAACGCGTGAGTCAGAGAGAATGTGACCAAGAAAGAGAGACATTGTAGGAGAGAGAAAGACTTGTCACATGGCTAGAGTGAAACCGCAGTGAAACAAAAAAAAAATACAGAGACTCAGTCATCTGTACAGCTAATCCCTGAGAGCTAGGCTGATGTTTTAATTAAAGCTTGGAGGCTTCAAATTACACCCTCCTCATCCCTAGGGCCGCTCCGAGACGGAGAGTGAGGAGAGGAGAGATGAGAGGAGAGTGAGGAGAGGAGAGATGAGAGGGACGAAAATGATAGAAAATGAACTGAAATGACAGTTAACAGATAGAGATTAAATGAGATAGAGAGACAGATGGAGCGAGAGAAAGATAGACAAGACTCACATGTGCATATTGGAGAGAGATAAAGAAAAAGTAGATAGATACATAGATCTAGACAGACAGACGATAGTACTTAGGCAGTGGTGTAAAGTATATGTACTCAAGTACTGTACTGTACAATTTTGAGGTATTTCTTTTACTTGAGTATTTCCAAATTTCAATACTTTTACTTCTACTCCATTACGTCTCAGAGGCAAATATTGTACTTTTACTCCACTATGATTATTTGAAAACTTTAGTTACAAGTTACTTCATAGATTTTCATTATTATTACAAAACATATATTACCCACATTTCGGCCATTTGAAAATAGCCAATCTACTCACAATGCGTTGTGATGTGAAATTTATACATTTGAAAACTTGAAATGGGACAGAGTTTTGTAGTTTCTAGTTTTGGTACTTTAAGTAATTGAAACCTTTTACTCAAGCAAATTTTGAATTCCGGATTCATACGTGATTACACTGGGCATGAAACCCTGTGGACACTGAAAGCTGCTAAGAAGTTAGTGCATGCTGCTGGGTGTGCGGAGCGCTAAGTGCTTCCAGCGTGTGTCTCACCATCTGTCTGAAGACTTTGGAATCCTTGTTTCTGGAGAAGGATCTGTCAGGAACCCAGCGGGGCATCAGGCCCTCAACAGAGTTAGCGCGTTGCCTCTGCATCTTCGCCATCATGGCTTTCTCTTCTTTCTGGAATGGGACCCATACACACAGTACATACAAATAAATTCCCCAACATTTGGAGTCACCCGAATTGATCTTTGAAATAAAGTGTAAAGTAACTTAACCAGTAAGACTCCCTAATCGGGAGATAAGCGACCGTAGGTGGCTTATTTGCACATTTGGTCATTTTTTACATCTGGGGGTCCCCCAGGGACCTGGGGGTCCCTGGGGCTCCGGGGGTCCTTGGAGGTTGTAGTTTGGCAGGCAAGGAGTGTGTGTGTAAAATCTGGCATGGATCGGGTCAACGGGTGCGGAGATATAAGCAGGGAAAAAGTGTGACGTGTGACGTGTGAGCACATTTGGTCATTTTTTACATCTGGGGGTCCCCCAGGGAACTGGGGGTCCCTGGGGCTCCGGGGGTCCTTGGAGGTTGTAGTTTGGCAGTCAAGGAGTGTGTGTGCAAAATTTGGCATGGATGGGGGCAACGGTTGTGGAGATATGAGCAGGGCAAAAGTGTGACGGACTCACTGACTCACTCACTCACTCACTCACTCACTCACTCACAGACAGCCGGTGGAGGTTTTGGTAGTAAATGCGACCTACGGTCGCAATAAGTACATTTACGTTAAGTACAATTTTGAGGTATTTGTAGTTGTCAGTACTTTTACTCCTCTACATCTCATAGGCAAATATTGTACTTTTACTCCACTACAATTATTTGAAAACTTTAGTACCTAGTTACTTTGTAGATTTTGATTATAATTACAAAACACTCATTAACTACTTCAACCCTATATACATTTCGACCATTTAAAATAGCCAATCTACAAGCTCACAATGTGTCGCATCTGCACATTTCTAAAGATTTCATACATTTGAAAACTTGAAATGGGACATTCTGCATAATGAGTACTTTTACTTTTAATACTTTAAGTACATTTTGATGCCAAAACTTTCATACGTTTACTCAAGTACATTTTGAATTCCGGACCTTTTACTTGTAATGGAGTATTCCTACATATACTTACTTTTACTCAAGTAAAACATGTGAGTACTTATCCCACCACGGGGGTGTGGTTTGTTGTGGGCTGCATGGGGAGGGCCAAGAGGTGGCGCCAGGGGCGTCACAAGGGGGGAAAAGTGGGACTGGGCCCAAGGTGGAGGGGCCTTAATTATTTTATACTTTAGCTACTGAAAAGTAGCTAAACAGCGCCTGTGAGCTTGCAGATCTGCTATTTTACATATCAATACATATCATTTCAGGCACTCCTGCTGGCGCTGTCTAGTGTATACAGCCCCACAAGATGACATGGGAAAATGGACACTGTCTAGTGTATACAGCCCCACGAGATGACATGGGAAATGGACACTGTCTAGTGTATACAGCCCACGAGATGACATGGGAAATGGACACTGTCTAGTGTATACAGCCCCATGAGATGACATGGGAAATGGACACTCTAGTGTCTACAGCCCCACGAGATGACATGGGAAATGGACACTCTAGTGTCTACAGCCCCACGAGATGACATGGGAAATGGACACTCTGGTGTCTACAGCCCCACAAGATGACATGGGAAATGGACACTCTAGTGTCTACAGCCCCACAAGATGACATGGGAAATGGACACTCTAGTGTCTACAGCCCCACAAGATGACATGGGAAATGGACACTCTAGTGTCTACAGCCCCACAAGATGACATGGGAAATGGACACTCTAGACAGTGTCTACAGCCCCACGAGATGACATAGGAAATGGACACTGTCTAGTGTCTACAGCCCCACAAGATGACACAGGAAATGGACGCGTCTGACGCATCGGCTTGTATTTCAGAAGCACCAAACTACAACGCACTAGGGAGGGGACGATATGAAAATTTCATATCACGATTATTAGACCTGTGACGATTCACTTTTTCCCGATTCGATTCGATTTCGATTCATAGGGTGACGATTCGATTATATCACGATTATTGCGTTTTCCTGCGATTTGAATCACGATTATTGCGATTTTCCCCCCAAAATTACATCTTTATATTGAAACATTCAAAAAAAATTCTAAACAATATAAAACATTAAAAGTTGAATCATAATCATAAATCAATGCAGCCAAATAAAGTCAGTCAATCTTTCTGACATTTATTTCAGCCAAAGTGCCAGACTAGTGGTACAACATTACAACAACATGTTCCTGGTCAAGATGCCAGAAAACACAGAACACAACAGTCATAAAAAATAAAAGAAAATCGCTTTGCTGCAGGACTACAGCACTGTGCTAGCTTTAGCCATAACATGACATCCTCATGACCTAAAACTGTTCCTTTAGGAGCTGTACTTACTCTGACTGAAAGTGGTTATTTCATCAAATTCACCTTCAGGTTAATTTTGCCATAAAAAAAAGTTTTTTTTTTTTTCTTTTATATAAATAAATAAAATCGGGAAAATCGATTCTGAACTTTGAAAATCGATTAATTGAATCGCCAGCATTAACATCACGATAATATAGTGAATCGATTTTTTTGCACAGGCCTAACGATTATTGTGACCAAAGAAATCACGATTTACAATATTATCGCCCTAATCAAAATGTCCCCAACTTCCATTATCCTAGTGCAGAACATTTGCCAAAAAATAGCAGCTTGTAGATCTGTAAAAAAACGGCACTGCCCACAAGACGATATGAGGAATCATGTCTCCTGAACCCCAAAAGCAATATTCTGGGGGGAACATAACAACTTGTAGAACGTCTATTTTTGGTAAAGAGATTTGGTGGAGACAGAAAAAAGCGGTCCATGTGCAGAGACAACTCATGTCCAGCTTACTAAGTCTAGAGCTTTAAGTGGTTAATCAATTTTCATCAGGTCATCAGACCTGGTCTACATCTTGTCTGACCCGTGGTCAAAAATTCCTGGCCGTCACTTTCTCCACATTGGCTGGCGCTGTAGCCAATGACGAGGGCTATCAATGTCCTCGTCACAGTTACGCGGCCCCCCAGGTTACGGGATCGCTGCATTTCACCCTAGAATAGATAGACCATTGTGGGCATCATACTGTATCTCAGCATGTGCGCTAGTTAGAATTTAAGAGGTGTGTAGGAGCCTATGGGCAATACTAAAAGCACTAACTCTCATAGAAGGAGCCTAGGAGAGGGACGGCAGAATCAACATCATTTCTCAAATAAATCGCCCTGTCATTCATATTGATTCCCCGTCCTCAAAATACGGCACAAAGTGCGTCCCGTATCAGTTTGTTTCCAAATACGGGACGATTCCGTGCAGCAAGCCGACATTATCAACACCTTATTTTCTTTCCAAGCCAGTTTGCCAGCTAATGCAAAATCCCAAGTCATCCAAGTTATCCCAAGTGTGTAGAATTCTGTTGCGGGGACAGATCTTTCCAAACGGTGGCTGGAGGAGAATTTCATACTTTTAAATGTGGTGTGTGTTCGCAGCCGTGCACGCTCGAAAGTAATTAAATAATAATAACCAGTAAGATGCCTAATAAAGCCATCTGTCTTGGCCATATATGGATTCTGTTAGTGTGGTTTTCCTACCAGGGCATCATCTGGGATACAATCCCCTTTATGCCCATATATGGAGATCCCTAACAGAATCCCTTTTATGCCCATACGGTCAAGCTCTGACGGTTCTGATAGTAAACTGCAATAATTAAATAAATAAAAAGGTACGAGCTTCGGGCCGGGCTTGGGCTGTAAATAACGCATTATTTTTGAACCCCAAAAAAAACATTTATTTTGGTGTCATTTATTATTCTTTGTTGTGCTAAAGAAAACCACAAATGCGACCTGATACATAATAACTGTAGTCATTTCTAGTTATTATGTATCCTGTGTAGGGATGGGACGATATGAAAATGTCACATCACGATTATTGTGACAAAAGAAATCAAGATTTGCGATATTATCGCGATAATCAAAAATCCATTATCCTGGGGCGGAACATTTGTCAAAATATAGGAGATCTACAAGCTCACAACGCGTGGCATTGCGACGCGTTGTGAGCTTGTAGATCGGCTATTCTTTGGCAAAGACATTTGATAGAGTGAAAAAGAAAACAAGACTGTATCAAGTACATAATATACTCTATGTACATTTTACCAATTATAGAGGGTTTGACTGATATGCAGCTCAGCAAATAAAAGGTGAATTGATCCCAGTGCATGACAGAGGACGATATCACGATAATTTAAATCTCCACGATACGATTATCGTGAGTGTTTTTTTTTTAATATTTGTTTTTGGGCTTTTGCCTTTATTGGATAGGACAGTAGACTGACAGGAAATAGGGGAGAGACAGGGAGTGACACACGGCAAAGGTCACCCGGATCGGGAATCGAACCGGCGACGCCGACAGGCATTGATGAAATGGCAATGCCTATATGGTATGCGCCTGGTCCACTAGGCCAACAGGCGCCCCCGTGAGTGTTTTTTTATCACGATAAACGATAATATCGCGTATCGTCCCATCCCTAATCCTGTGTGTGTGCAGAACACTGACCCTCTTCTGACTACAGCCGAGTACTAGAAAGGTTTCAATGTTGTGTTCCTTCAGGTAGGAGTTCCTGTCCCCTCCATGGCCTGGCTCCACATCGTAGTCTCCGTTCAGATACTGGAGCGTGGCTTTAGTGATGTGGATACGCCTGCACGCGCGCACACACACACACACGCACACGCACACACACACACACACACACACACACACACACACACAGACACACACACACACAAGGTCAAAGAAGACTCAGATAGATACATCAGTGACAACAGCCTACCAGAAGAAGTGGAATCAATACTAAGCTAAATGCTTCGTGACCCTGGAGGTAGGAGAACGTGAATGGGAGGGGCTTACCCTGCCTTCCCCCCTGCCTCCATGTGATTGGCCAGTGTCACGTCGTTGGACCAGACGTCAAACTGCCATTTGCGCAGGCCCAGCACCCCGCAGTGGACGCGCCCGCTGTGGATGCCCACCCGCATGTTAACGTTGACCCCCATTACCTCTCGCACCAGCCTGTAGACATTAGAGACAGACACACACACACACACACACACACACACACACACACACACACACACACACACACACACACACACACACACACACACACACACACACACACACACACACACACACACACACACACACACACACACACACACACACACACACACACACACACACACACAGAGAGAGCACTGTGTGACCTTCAGTTGTAATGCCTGTCGTGCTTGTCCTGTGTTGTATTACCATACCGTGAAATCCTACATTGTCTGCTGGTGGATTAAGTGTATGTATGTGAGATCCATGTGCACTTGTTTTGAGAGTGTGTGTACAGTATGTGTGCATGTGAGCAGAGCACACATGCAAGCATATTTACAGTATATGTATGTGTGTGTGTGCGTGGGTGTGTGTCTGTATTTAGACAGATAAAATAAAAAGTACATTATTGTCTTCTTAACCCATTTAGGCCTAACCTATAGAATAGGGCTAAATCAGAAATTAGCCTACAAAACAAATATGTTGCTACATACTGTACATGTACTGTAAGCCCCTCCCAAACAGCAAAATGTGTTCCCGGCCTGAATGGGTTGTCCATTGTCTATTCACTGGTGTGTATGGTTGCATGATCGAGTCTGTGTTTTTGCACTACAGCACAAGCATGTGTGTGAGTGACTGAGTGAGTGAGTGACAGAGATTATCAAAATATCAAGATTATGGCAGTGTGTGTGTGTGTGTGTGTGTGTGTGTGTGTGTGTGTGTGTGTGTGTGTGTGTGTGTGTGTGTGTGCGTGCGTGCGTGCGTGTGTGTGTGTGTGTGCGTGTGCGTGCGCACGTGTCTGTCTGTGTGTGTGTGTGTGTATGACTTACGAGATGGCTTCAATCATGTCTACTCCCATCTCCACACAGCAGTGGGCATGATCAGCCCGTGGGTCAGGCAGTCCTGACACGCAGTAGTAACAATCACCCAGGATCTTAATACGCAAGCAGTGGTTCTCCTACACACACACACACACAAACAATACTATATATCAGGCCCTAATTCTACCAAATACACACCATGCGTGTGTATGACATAATACAGCATGTTGTACTATACAGAACCGTATAATGTGTACAGTATACCAGTTGACTTAACTAAGTATCCACAGGTAGATCATGGTAACGTGTGCAGGTGTACAGTACATAGACCAGTGGCTCAAAGTAGGGATGGGTCAGAATAGTCACACTTTTGCCTCTACTCTATCTCTGGCACCGTTGGCCCTATCGATGCCAAACTTTGCACACACACTCCTTGGATGGCAAATCACAAAAGCCCTGATTTCTCACATGCCCCTCTTCTAGCGCCACCATTGTATGGGTCCCTTTATTATTTGTTTCCTATATTTAGTTTTAATTATTATTATTTCAAAACATTTTCAAAAAACCTGCCCAAAAAAGCTTTTTTTCCCCACCATGAATTAAAAACAAAATGCAGTGATTTCTTTCAGTAATTTCATGAAGAAATGAAGACAAATCCAAGAAATTCCATGAATTAGAAAACAAATGTTTAAGAAGTAGTGAAAATAGCCGATCTATAAGCTCTCAATGCGGCACGAATCGACGCGTTGAGAGCTTGTAGGTCTGCTGTTTTCACTAGTTTGGGTCCTGTGCAATTACTTTTTGGGGGGTCAAAAGCTAAAATGATTATGGGAACCACTACTGTTCTAGCGCTCACCGAGGCCAGCTTGTCGAAGCGAGCGAACAGCTCGTTCAGCGTCATGACCAGCTCCTGGGCCGTACACTGGGACGCCAGGCTGGTGAAGCCCTCGATGTCTGCAAACAGGATGCTGCGGAGGAGATGGGTGAGGGGGGAACGGGGGGGAGGGGGGTCAAGGTAAGACAAAGACACACACACAGAGGACAGATCAATGAGAGCAGCGTTAATTTAGCCACGGTCTAGCGCCTTCCACCTTCCTGTCCATGTGCTATAACAGCCAGGGCATGAGGGAAATGGAGATGGAGAGAGAGAGCGAGAGAGAGCGAGAGAGAGAGAGAGAGAGAGAGAGAGAGAGAGAGAGAGAGAGAGAGAGAGAGAGAGAGAGATTACCAAAATGTCAAGATTTTGCCACTTCATGTAAGGTCAGTGTAGAGTAACAGGAAACCACAGGCAGAGTGAGAGGAGAGAAGTAAGACAAGACGAGGGGTCGGAATCAAAACTGGGTTCTCAGGCTCTCCAAGAGCACATCGTTGCTGTCGGGCACAAACCTTGTACCTAAATATTTCAACTTTTCTTTCGTTTCTTTCGTTTTTTCGTAAATGAATGCCCTACTTTTTTTTACAGTGTCACACAAAAGTAGCAAAAAATAGCCGTTCTACGAGTTTACAAAGCTTCTTTTAAAGTGAAAGTAGGTCTGTGGGTTTTTATGAATATTGAAGCGATGAAAAGGATTAACAAAGGCTTGTGACTATATAACAACTACATTGGTTATTTTTTCCCCTGTTTCCTGATAAGTTTTGGACATAACAAGCTTTCTGGCCGACAGCGACAATAAGGTCTGTGCAGGCGGAGCCACCAGGCACCCTATGCTCCATGGGTTTTTTTTACCAACGTTTTCAGGCCAAGGACCCCTTAGTTGAGAGAGAGATGAAGCAGGGACCCCCACAACCTGTTCATAGATTCCATATACTGTAGTTCCATCATTTGACAGCCCAATCAGTGTATTTTGGATTCATGTAATTTGTGTTTCAGATATTTAACCACTTGAACCGTCAATACTTATATAAACTTGACCTTTCACTCTGTACTTGGTGTGCTCTTTTTCCCCCTCTACACCAAACCTCTTTGCCAAAAATAGCCGATCTACAAGCTCACAACGCCTCGCAGTCCGGACCCCTGTTGAAGACATCTAGAGGCCAATGTAGGTCACCTCCTCAAGCCCTTCCCTTCCAGAACCAGCGCTTGGCTGGTTTGTTTTGCTCTCCCTCTCCTTTTACTCTTGCCATCCTTTTTCTTTCACTCTCTGTCTCTCTTTTCCTCTTGCTCTCCGCCTCTCCTACCTTCCATCTGTCTTTTTCTATCGCTCCCCGTCTCTCCCTTGCTCAAGCCTTGCATCTCCCTCCCTCCCCTTTCTTTTTCCCTCTCTCTCTCTCTCCCTCTTACTCTAACGCCGTTCTCTCTCTCTCTCTCTTTCTCTCTCAGACTCATCCTTTTGTCTGCATATGTTTCTCCCTCCCTCTGTTTCTCCCAGGCATGGGAGGAGATGCTCTGCGTGCCTTTCATTTCTAACTTGTGATAGTAATTAACGGAACAGGATAAACAAGGCAACAAGGCAAGCAGAGGCCCAAGTCTCCCCTTCGACCACAGACAGATGGCGCTGCTGGGCCCTCTGTGACGTTCGGCCACTTTACAACCACTAATAACATAATTCAGTCTCTCTTGGAAGAGGCAGCACCTTGATTTTCATGTGTCCAGCGCAAGACAAAAGAGCGTGTATGTATTTGGGTCACGGAGGTGTCACTGTAGGGCAGGGGTGGGCAACTTTGATGATGGCGAGGACCACTATATTTCCACCTTCACTCCAGAGGGCCACATTGCATATTGC